>NW_009939532.1:0-8212 GCF_000696875.1 Nestor notabilis | reverse complement strand
GCATCCTATTCCAGTGCCTCAGCACCCTCACAGGGAAGAACTTCTTCCTTATATCCAACCTGAACTTCCCCTGTTTAAGTCTGAACCCATCACCCCTTGTCCTATCACTACAGTCCCTGATGAAGGGTCCCTCTCCAGCATCCTTGTAGGCCCCCTTCGGATACACTGGGAACAAACCCAGTGAGGAAGGGGCTCCAAGACGTCTCTGAGAAGACAGCTCAGACCTGAAACCTACCCAGTTTTCCAGGCCAGCTCTCTCGAGCATCACGAGGTGAGACAGCTCTGCAAACCCCATTCCCATCCCATCCCCAGCACCTCCACGCTGCTCTTCCACCCCTGCGTGCCTCTGGAGGGACCACCAGTCTCCCCGTAAGTGGGGCAGCTGCAGCAGCACAGACAGCACACTTGTTTTTCCCCTTGGATCAAAACAACATCAAACGGGGCACTTCAGAGAGCTCGGAAGCCTAGCTGGCGCATATGCTGTTCTGCGGGAGCCTTTGATTATCCTGCAGATATTTTTAGAGCCCCTTGTAAATGAGCTGTGGCTCCATCCGTGTGGAACAGCTCTGCAAGAAGCAGCCTCTGGTCCCCTGTGCCCGCTGCTCTGTGTCACCGCAGAGCCTGTCCCAGCCCTGTGATTTGAACACCTCGAGGGCTTAAACCCACTGATGTGACCCATGTGCTCAGCTGTCCATGTTCCCCTCCTTCCTCAGGAGAGGCAGGCGGGGAAGGCAGCCCCAGGAAGCACCAAAAACCCCTCTGCTGTACCTGCAAGCCCTCAGCATCACACCACAGGTCCTGTTTCCAGGAAGAAACAACACATTGGGGTTATTTTGCTGAATCAAGTTGTAAGTGCCAGCTGCTGATCAACACCCATCTCCATGGATCACGTCCACCACACCAGCGGAGCCGAGGAGGAGGACACCAGGCTTTAGTGCTATGACAACCATCACAGAGGAGTGTTTCCATTTCCTTTTCGCTCATATTGACATGAGAATCGGTGGTCCTAAATATGAGGGACACTTTTAGACCTACATCAGATACCTTTGTGCAAGCTTCCCTTCCTGCCACCAGCTCAGATCATACACTTTGCTTGAAGGGCTCTTGCTTTAAGTCCTTGGTTTGGAGTTATCAGCAAGGAAGCTGATCACTGCCAACCCAGTTGGCCAAGTGTCCACAGTGCAAATCACTTCAGCAGCGCACTTCACACACTGCCCTGACTCCTTACACATGGCTGAGCTGCTGAGAGTGAAGCGTTGCCCTGCTTTGTGTGCTGCCAATTGACCAGCAAAGGCAAAAAACCCCAGAGATGAGGTTGCCACCAGCCCAGCAAACCTGGAGCCCATAAGCTGGAGTCCTGAAAAGCACCAGGATTTTGCTCACTGCTCGGAAATAAGTGGTTTTAAACCACTTCAGTTGAAGTTGCCAGATAATGGCAAGTTGTTTGTGATACTTGGACTGCTCGATGACTTCGAGGAAGTCACTAAAAGCAACTTTTTCTATTGGATCACTGAATTTGGGTTCTTTTCACTTCTGAGTCTGGAAATAGCCTCTCACTTCCAGCCCCCGGGGCTACTGTCCCTGATTATAACTGGGGGGAATTCACTCTGAAATCAAAGCTTCTGCACAGCCCATCACCTGCAGGGTCTGATGCATCCACACACACACTTTCCCCAGGAGCAGAGCCCTCTAAACACAAACCTCCATCAAGGCCAGAATTTCCACCCACATTTGCTTTCCTTTGGGAGGACCAGCAAGCTGCATAGCACTGGCACCTTGCAACCAGAGGATACAGCTGGGCATCAGGTTAAGTCCAAGACTATGAGCATCCATATGACAGTAAAGCCTAAAAGGGGGAGCAAACCCCTTTTTAGGCATTAACCATTTGCTAGAGGGCTAAACTGCTTGCCCACTTCATGTAACACTGGCTTATCTGCTGGTATCCATCCATTCCCAGGTATCCATGCCCAGGATCACCTGGAAAACTGAGATCCTTCCAGACCCAGCTAAATTAAAGAGACAGTCCTGTTTATGAGAGCTTTCACCTCTATGTACTGAAGCTCAGCAATACCATCAGCATCAACACTTGCAGTACACGGTGCATATACAGGATCCATGCAGTCGGCTGCACAGCCTGCTCCCGTGTCTCCTGGTTTCCTCCCAGACACATGTAGAGCTGAGTGAGCAACTGTTCTCCTGCCTTATGTTCCTCTCTATCTGTGGCTGGCACCCTGTAGTAGAGTTGGCCTAAACCTTTGCAATGTCCTCCCTGCCTGCACTGCCCTGCAAGCCTAAACTGAGCCTAAAAGGAGCCAGCGTTCTCAGCTTTGACAGCGTTTGGGCAGGCATCACAACTCACAGCCCAGTGCTAAACTATGGACACTCCAACTTAAGAGGTTGCCTCTGGCACCCATGCAGATTCAGGAGATAGAAGAACCTCCATGTACAAGATGACTCTTATTTCATTGAACTCTTTTAAATGTCACACCTTTAGTTAATCCAGCCTCAACCAAAACTTTCATGTCAAAGAGTAAGAATCCAAAGTTAAACCAACCCTTTCTTTTAAGGGCAGGAAAAGTCCAAGTTCCCCAGGCTCTGGAGCATGCAGAGCTCAGGAGAAGACTCTCCATCCTTCAAATGTCGATGTGTGTTACAAGCACAGCCCACCACTGCACCCAATTAGAAAGGGAACTGCAAGGGCACCCACTCCACATCCCTACCCATAACCCTTGCTCTGGGAAAACATTAACCTCCAAGCACAGCATAAAGAACGAGCAACTCAACGTGATAAATTTAAATGTTTTTTTATTAACAAACATTTTACATTACAAGGATAATATGACAAAAGGAAGGTTCTCGTGTACATACTATGATATATCAACATAGCTCTATTCGTATCCAGTGTCCTAGGTCCTTTCACACAGGTACTATAAAGCATAGTCTGTAAAGTAATAACATTTTAATGTTCTCCAAAAGAGTGATATTAACATATTAATACATATGTAATAATAGACGTCTAGATATTTTTCTCTCATTTCATGTGTGTGTGTGTGTGCAGGGCTGTGCTTGGATGTGAATATGGAGAGGTTCGAGACAAAACCTCCTGTTTTCTGGAAGTAGAAAATGCCTTTTTTGCCAACAGTCGGGTGAGTTTATGAGGATGCCATTGACTGGCAGAAAAACTCCGTAGCCCTCCTATAGCATTCGGGACATTACAGCATATGAGACATGGTTCCCTCACGAGGCCCAGCGAGCTTATTCGGTGCTTGGATGTGAATATGGAGAGGTTCGAGACAAAACCTCCTGTTTTCTGGAAGTAGAAAATGCCTTTTTTGCCAACAGTCGGGTGAGTTTATGAGGATGCCATTGACTGGCAGAAAAACTCCGTAGCCCTCCTATAGCATTCGGGACATTACAGCATATGAGACATGGTTCCCTCACGAGGCCCAGCGAGCTTATTCGACATGAGGTGCAGTGCAGGGGAAGCCCCTCGCCGGGCTGAGCCTCCGTGAGTGTCAGTGGCATCCGAAGGAGAGGGCTGGGAGTGAGGAAAACCATCGCTGAGGTTCATGAGGAGCCGGGGGGCTCCCCGTCGGCACTGCATGGCCGGGATGGGGAGTGGCGGGTTGCGGTGAGGTGGATTACCAGTTGTGTGGAGGAGAGAGGCCGGGGAGAGGGCACTGAGGTGTGTGGTAGGGCTTGGGGGGAGCTTGCAGAGCTCAATGCGATACCAGTGTAATGAGTCGTTCCATTCGGCAAGGCGGAATTACAACGCATCCTCCTTCCAGCAGTTAAAACCAGTGGAGAGGAGCGCAGTGATTGGGTGGACCTGCGAAGCCAAACCTCCATCCCTCCCCTCCAGCACTTGTGGGGAAGCAGCATGGTGATGCCAGCCCGGCCAGAGGCACCTCTTGGGTTGCCTCAAGCACCAGCCAAGGACTGCACCCTACAGCAGGGGCAGTGTCCTAACTGTGCGAAGGGAAGGATGGAGGGATGAGGCTGCTGTCCATCCCGCGGGCATGGGCACCAAGGGAATGCTGATCCAGTGCCTGGATCCATCCCCAGTCCTGGCACAGAAACGCCTGTCATGCAAGACCAGGTAGGGCAAGAGGGGTGCACCCTTCAGTGCTTTAAGCCTGGCAAGGTCAGCACACTGTGTGTTGGGGCCCAAAGGCCACACATGCCACTGACCATGTCTTCTGCTCAATCACATCATTCCCTTTCCTCCAGAAAAGCCACCTGGTCCTCCATCCAGGCAGGATGCTCACTGATGAGGAGCATCCATGAAGCCTGAGGGAGCGGAGCAGCTCCTGCAGCGGAGCAGTGGCCAGCCTGGCCCAACAGAGCTGCACCATGGGGCTTGCACACTCCCATCCTTACTGCTCCGAGCTCACGATCCCTTCTCATCCAGCTCCAAACACATCCCTGCCACCTCTGACCGCGCAGGAACGCCTTTTTTTTTTGCCATGGCTGTGTCACTGGTCGATGCCCACGAGTGAAGCCATGCTCCCACTGAGCCTGCCAGCGCCGGGTCTCCCGAAGGAACACTGGGCACAACAGCAGAAAGCCCCATTCTCAGGGCACCAGTTGCCAACCGTGTCCGTGCAGAGAGAGAAAAGTGCATTATGAAGGCGGGATATGTATCTGTGCAAGTGTGCACGCACAGGACCTCTGCCAGAGGCTCACTCGGGAGAAGACAAGGACACTCGAGGAATTTCCCCCCACCAAGACATTCCCCTATTACACAAACCTTATTTAGCACTTGGTTAACATGCCAGCAAGGACACCCCTTGCCCTAACCACAGCAAAGCCCCTCTCTGTAGAGTGCTATACACCTAAACGTAGGCCTCAGTGTATGGCTAAAACTATCCCAAAGTCCAGAGTCTTCAGTGTTACGTGCCTTGTGCCAGAACACAGGGCCAGCCTTACACAAGGGTGGTTGAGTCTATCTCTATATTATATCTTTATATCTATCGAAAACATAGAAATATATAAATATATAGGATTTTATTTATAGATATATAAGCATGTGATTTTAATCTTTTTCTGTACTGTGTGTATATGTACTGGGATGTGCGTATATACAATATATAGACCATATGCATATGTACTGTATACATACACTAGCTTACATGCACACACATCATACGTGTCTCCAAGGGAGACAGGAATTGCATAGGCATTACTGCATTGAATACAATGGCTGGGGGAGCAACGTACCATTTCTCTGCTTTTAAGACCTCTTTCGACAGGGCTCAGAGGGCAATCTGCAAAAGCAGAGGCTGTTGATGCTTATTTGCAAGCCGGCTGTCTAGGTTGTCTTACCCACTGGTCAAACAAACAGCAAATCCTCATGAGATAAGAAAGAAAGGGGACCCTGAAAGACCCCGAGGGCGACCTGGTTGAGTTTGTGCTGTGAGAAAGAGATGGACTGAGCCTGAATCACGTCTGAGGAGTTGTATCAGCAAAAGCACAGCAGCACAGGGGTGACATCGCCGCGGTCAGATGAGACCCAAGGCAGGCAACACAACAGGACCCTGCCCATCACGTCCCCTTGTAACCCCCTGTGGCTTCCGTGTGCTTTTGCTGGTATGGGAAGAGCTTTGGTCTCTTGTGAGGATTATCCCTGCTGAGTTCAGCCTCGTGGCCAGAGGGACCCCTGCGGCCACAGGCGAGCCCTGCAGAAGGACATGTCTGGATGTGCTTCACGGATTCCTGCTTCACAGCAGGGTGAAAGAGGCAAGAGCCTGAGCAAAGAGTGGGGAGGGGAGATTGGCAACAGAAAAGGCCATGGGCCAGAAACACAAACCCGAGGGTGTGGAGAAGTGTGCATTATTCACAGTCCAATGCCATAGCGAAGATGCAGGGATGGGGGGAGAACATAAAGAGCTCATCTGAGAAAAATTAAACCCTTGTCTCTGTGCAGCCGGAGCAGTTCAAGATGCTGTAAGCAACACGTTCAAAACAACCTCCTCTCACTCACTCAGCACAGCATGAAAGGCATCGATTTAACCCAGCGCATGGTGATCTCCAAGCCAAAGAGCCTTCCCCATGCCTGCTGCTGCCCAGCTGGGCCCTGGGGATTGCAACCAGGGCACAGAGCTGAACCTGCTCCCAGGAAAGGCTGTGCCGGCAGGGACTGGGAAGCCAGGGGCACTTTGCATTGGTATTCCTCCCTATCTTGCTCGTGCCGGCAGTCACGTTTCCATCCACAGCCTATCCATGGGAGTAACAGCTACAGATCAGAGATAGGCAGGGAAAACTAGAGGGAAAGCTTGCAAAGCACCCGCGTTTGTCTAGGACAAAAGCCGGGAACTGTTTGTGTTGGGGGAGCTGGGTTGGCTGTTCCGACAAGATTTCCCCATCCCTGACCTTTCCCATCGCGGGTATCCGCAACATCCCGGGGCAGGGAATCACGCTTCCTACCAACACCACTCACTGATGCACACAAAGTCATTTGCAAATGAAACAAGCGCTTTCCCTTTGCCAGCTGACTGCCTGGAGGAAAAACCACCACTGGAGCACGTTCCGCTCTGCCATGAGGAATAAGAGCAGACGGTGAGAGATGTTCCTGACGATGCGATTTGCAAATGAAGCAAAGGAGTGACAAATTAGAGGAATCATTCCTGAACAAGCCTCTGGCAGCTCTCACTTGCCAACAAGGCAAGGCACCGCTTGCTCCCCAGTGGCAAAAGCAGAGAGGCTCAGAGCAGTTGTAAACGGGCCCCTCGGGTGGCTCAGCACAAGCCCTGGGGAGCACTCCTGTCTGCAAAGGAGTCTGGACACACTAGTGTCCCTTCCCTCCACGCAGGCCAGGCACTTTGGTGCACCTCCGGGACAGAGCCATGTGCTCAGAAGTTTTCACTGCTGCAAACAGCATCACAGAACAACCGGGTTGGAAAAGACCTTTAAAATCATCAAGTCCAACCGTTCCCCAGCACTGCCAAAGCCACCACTAACCCACGTCACTGAAGGCCTCATCTACATGGGGAGTGAACACTTCCAGGGATGGTGACTCCAGCACTGCCCTGGGCAGCCTGTTCCAATGCCTGAGCAGCCTCTGGGGAAAGAATTGTTCCTAATATCCAATCTAAATCACCCCTGGCACAGCAGGGCAGGTGATTACTTTCCCCCCACAAAGAGCTATGGAGTTGAGGAAAGGAAAGAGAAAATGAAAGAAAAAGGGAGGAGGGAAACTGTCTTTACAGCCTCTTTGACAGCCAACACAGCTTGCATCAAGTATCTTTGCTACTTTCTGCTGCTGCTGTGTGCCCACTTGATAAGGAGGACTCTCCCCTACCTGCCTACTCCCCTCCGGTGCACCAATTCACTTCTTGTCTCCAGCATCTACATTCACCTTGCCTGACTCCAGGTCAGAAACGAATGGAGCAGCAAATCCATCTTTCTTTTTACATCTCCTCAAATGCTAACTAAGGAGGGAGCCTGCCACGTCCCCAGCAAGGAGCAGCTCTGAGAGCTTTGTGGCAACACCCTGAGCAGAGCTGAAGCACCTTGTGTGAAGAGATCCCTATTTTACCATCAGGCAAACAACAGCCCAAGTCTGCCCAGCTGCAGAGGGTTTAATTTTTACTCCTCTAGACGAATGGGTCAATTTGATCACATCATTTATAGGGAAGGAAATGCAAACACCACCAATATTATTTTGCTTGCTAGGTGTTGCATATCGATGCCCCTGCTCTGCAACGGCGCGATGCCCTGACCTAGCTCCCGACGTTGCCATCTGAGGTAAGGCAGAGGGGACAGGGAGTAAGTGCTACGGAAGGTATGTAGGGTCTGCTCTACACCCCTTGGACCATCTGGCCCCATTTTACAGCAAAGGAGGCAGAGTCAGGACAAAAAGATCGGCCACCACTAGTGCTTTGGGCAGGCTCAGTCCTACAGGGATAGAGGGGAAACGCTTCCAAAGCTCTGACCAACACCAGTCTAGCTGTTCCCATGGGATCTGAAGGCTGAGCCCATCCACAGTGGCTTGGCCACATGCCTCTGCCCAGTGCTGGCTGTGTGGTTCTGTTGGGGGCAAAGGGGTTTAGCAGGAGGTGAGCAAGACCTAGGTAGAAGTGCGTGTTTTCCCGGGGAAGACAGTGCGTGAACCCTGGCAGTGAAAGTGACTCCGAGAGAGATCGGTTCCAAACATGCTACATCTCCATTGAAAACAAACAAAAAAGTTTAAAAAATAAAATAATATTTTTAT
>NW_009939531.1:59456-64198 GCF_000696875.1 Nestor notabilis | reverse complement strand
CTATTCTATGATTCTATGATTCTAAATCTGTCACTGCGCCTTAATGCTTTAATTACAACACAACTAACTAGCAGAACTTGAGCTATAGTTCCAAGATGCAGACAGATGTTTCTATCCTTGCACAGGTTAATATTGTTCATTCTTTGTTGGTTTGTTAGGTTGTTTTTTCTTTCACATTTTTTTGGGTATGAGAGGCGGCAGTGGGAGTAGGGAGGTTGGTTTGTTATTTGGATTTTTTTTTACTGTGGATCCATCAGTGTGATCCCAATGACTGTTAGTGTAACACACAGGAATACATACTTGGAGAGGAACTTTTACATCCATAGGAGACTGATGTTTCTTTTTCTTGGGAAAGATAACTGTCACACAATAGAACGGGCACTGAAATGAACCTTGGTATCCCAAACCACAGAGAATCATATCATACCATCTTCTACTTAATGAATGTTATTGCACATAAAGACAGTACAGCAATCTTTGTGAAAATGAGCTCAAGACATACACTCATATGAAATTACAATGAACTACCAGAATGATCGGAAAGATTATTTCATTAAATAAAATAATCTTAAGCACTTATCTAAGAATTCAAACCCCACCCATCACAGCCTTCTCAAAACCTGGAAGAGTACATCCAGAGCTATTGTACTGTTGTCCCCATAGCTCATTGCATGGACTGAGATAATTTCTCAACTTCCCTTGGTATAATAGCCTTCAAAGAGTAATGTTAAGCAATTTTATTCAGAAAATGTTTTGCTAACAGAGTGCACAAAATTAAAAATTAACTGAAAAATTCACAATCATGCAATTTGATCCCTGACTTTTTTTCTCAGCTTTTTTTCTCAGCATACCTTTCTGATTAGAGTAGAAAAAATAGTAAATCTTTGGCTGAAAGCTAGTGCCATACAATGCCTGTTTCCTATTATTCCTCAGCCAGGAACACCACAATAGTCACCAAAAATATTTCACTGTTCAGAGCAGCAGTGGTAAAACCTTCTTGAGGTTTGTTCATGTTTTCTGAATATACACAATAACTATGAGCTGGTAATTGTGTGACAGTAAGAAGAGTCCTGGGAAAAATTAATTCTCTGTATTTAGCATGGCCTTGATACCTTGGTGTCATAAAAACTCTGAACTGTTGGTGTCAGCCCCTCATTTGCAGTTCTAACATTGCTTAAGGATAATGAAAACCCTTACACAAACTTGTAAATGATTAACAAGACAAAAGCATCTTAAATTAACATTTTATGTGAGCTAAGTGGGGAATGAAGACTTCAATAATTGTTCATATTTCATGGGGACTTGGCTTTTCATGAATTCATCTCAGTGTCATCTTTCATACATATTACAGTATTGGTTCATTAAAATTCTCAATGTGGCTCTGAACCTGGTCAGACTGAAATGGTGCTGACAAACCTCATGTCTGCTGCACAGATAACCAGACGTTATGAAGGTGAAATTAGTTTTCAGGATCTGTACTGTTCACTTGATTGATTCTGACTTAGAAGTCATATGACTTAATGTTTCCTGCATGGGCTGCCACTGTCATGCAAACATGACCTGATAACACATTGTCAGGAGTGCTCCAGAGAGCTAACAGCAATCTAACATCTTTCTACTGAGTGTGAAGTTCCATCTGAAATGTGCATATTTGATAAGCAGTTCCTCTTCTTCTACCTGTCCTTTTCATTTTCAGAAAGTTAATCTGCTTTGTTCCACTGAATCCTGTGTTGAAATGAGCTGTCTTAGAAAGGCAGCAGGTGGCCCCAGATGACAGTGTGTGTGCTGGCCAAGCACCCAAGGGCAGATACTGGTGCAAATGGGAGCAGCAGTATGTTGTGCCACTTAGTCCCTTTCAAGGAGGTAGACTTTCAGGTATTAGGATAAAAATCCTCTTGAACTCAGTTTTATTACGGTTTAGTTCTTAGGTTTGAGCTCAGATACAGGATATAAGCCATTTTTCTTTTTGAAGAGATGTTGTTAGCAGGTGTGCCTTGCTATATATTAAATCTGTTTTTCCCACATAACCACCATACATAATCTCAGTACATTTCAGAACAATTTCAGGCAATGACAAGTTTCACAGATTATCACAGCAGTGTTTTGTTACACCTCTGGCCCTCAGCAGTTTGTCGTCTGAACATCTATCCCCTTGCTGTCAGGGATGACCTTAGCTTTCACATCACACCATCAAATCCGTAAGTAACCTTAGCTGCTTCTGCTGTTTATATTGAAATAAAATAACAAGCTATCATACCAGTTTCTACATTCATATATCAAAATGTCAAACCACAGCACTTTATGGGGTCTGCAATCTACTTCTCACTCATTGACCTCTCCGTCAGAAATTACTCTTGAATTTAATGCACTAATAGTTTGCTTTTTATGTAAGAAAGAAAGGACTCTACAAAGTATCTCAGGAGGTATACCTGGTACCTCACAATCCGCTGTGCAGCAGTGTGAAAAGTCAGATGTTACACCTACTATTGCTCCTGAAAATGGTCCCATGCCTGAGTCAACTTTAACACAGGTCACTAGCTCTACTAGTGTTCTGAAGGGGTGAGGAAACTTTCCTTAATTGCTGCAGCTATTTGACAGCAACTGTATATTGGTTGTCCAGATTTGCAGCTATTCGAATGAATTTTAAAATATTTTTCTTTGTATTTCCTAAACATTTGATTGATTGGATTTTTTTAAAAAAGAAGGATGAAATTTCCTTCTAGGATGTTTCTTCTGCTGCTAACACTTCAGCCTAATCAAATCTGCTGACCTTGGTGGAAGCACTAGATAACACTATATAATACAACACATTGAGAAAGTGATTGCAATTGTACTGATTACATTTTATTAATGATGTTTTAGAAATTAGCCCTGAGCACTGCTAAAATTTTTGTTCTTTTAAATTTAGCAAAAGAAAAGCTCTCTCAAAACATATTTTGGCAGACAGTAACACAGGCAAAATCAAAGTTTCCTTGTTTTAACTGTTCTCAAGCCTGTATTCTCGTGACAATGCAATTTTACTGGAGTGAGTGACAGTTTTCTGTTTTGTGAGCTATGTGCTTCCAAACAGGAAGACAAGAGAAGGTTGTCCAGCACTCACATTTTTCCTCCCAAACATCTGATGTCAGCATTTTTTCTCCTGATGTAAATCAGGAAATTAAATAACCGGAACACTTCTGACTCGACTCTCAAAAAAGACAGCCATCTACACAGAGGCTGAAGAATATAACTGTGTGTACTTTGTGCACTGTACAAAATCTTCTCTTAGACATTCACAGATCAGCTAAACTCCGGCAAGATGAATAGGTTTGGTCAAACAAGCAATTGCTTCAATGCAGTAGATGCAAAACATGAGAGAGAGGAAGGAAAAATAGGATGTTTTCCTGCCAGTTCTTAATAAGGCTCCCGGAGTTGTGTGACTGCCTAATAAGCTATCTGGCTTTGGCTAACTTAACCCCTAGGGCACTTTGTTCTCAGAAAGCTTGCAGCTACCTTGTTTTGAAGACTCTTATGCTGGAGAGTGCCAGCTGCTGGTGGTTGTGGCCTGGCTGGAGGCCTGCCCTTGCTCCAGCGACCTCACTCGCCAAACCCGTTGTATTCCATGGATGCAGCAGATTTGCTATGCTAGATGCATACTGGCTGCCCAGGGGCACTCAAGGGATTAATGAGTAGTTTCGTAGCCAGCCCAACCCAAGAATCCCATGAATAATCAATGGTACTTGAGGCTTTTTGGGTAATTGAATTGCAAACCTAGTAATAACTAGAAATGTATCAGCTGCAGAATTATGCTTATGCCTGCCTGTAAATGTACAGGCTAATGAAAAAACCCACTGATTGTGAGGATTATTTATCCACTTCTATTAAAAAAAGAGATCCTCTATAAATTTGTGAATCTGATTGATGTTCATTGTCCCTGAGTCACCCTTTAATAGTGCTGAAACCATACAATTCTGGTACACCCAGTGGCAAGATTAGGAAAAAGCCAGACCACAGTAAGACTATATGTATTTTTCAAAGGTGGGAGAAAAATTAAGCACTAGAAAACAGATTTTACTGAGATAATCATGGGTAAGCAGGTGAACATGACATGACTAAACGTTTCTACGTACAATGACCTCTATTTAGGTCTTTTACAATAAGTTCTTTTGTGGGCAGAGAAAAGAAGTATCACATGCAAAGTCAGACTTCCTCTCCACGTAAAATATTAGATTAGAACACAGGTGAATGTTATGCGTTGATGACTAGGGTGAAGAGGGAGTTTCAAACACATAATTAAAAACAGTATTGAGAATCTCTGCTTTTTTTCTGCCCATAAACAATGACACCAAGCAATCAAATGGTTAAATCAAAATAGCAAAAAGTTTGCTATCACAAACAGAAGAAGGAAGAAGAAGATTAATCATAATTATCTGTATATTTAACTACTGAAGTATGTCTTTGGCTTACCCAAAAGTTGTTAGGGGTGGGACATCATCCCTGGCAGTGGACAAAGCTAAGATTTTATCACAGAGCATTTCTCTAAAGTGCCAGTGCAGAATTCATATGGTGATTATTTTTACTCTTGATTCTTTCCAGAAGCAACAACTGGTGTTACTTTTTAGTTATTAAGAAGGGATGTCTCCCAAACCCCTATCTCCAGTGTTTTGTTGCCATCTCCCTGCTACAGTATTCTTCCTTTGATCAGTTAGAGCAACAGTCACATGTGTCTTAACCAAACATTTGCCACATTGAATGGAGCAGAA
>NW_009939531.1:46956-54456 GCF_000696875.1 Nestor notabilis | reverse complement strand
AATATATTATTTAATAGAGAGTTTTAGCATTTCAGGAATGCATTAATAGTTGCCTATTTGGGGGTTCTAAAAGTGTGTCTAAGATATGGCAACCTAAAAGCTGCATTTTTAAGAAATACAGTGTGGATCAAACATAATGGTCCTAATTTTTCTTCAAGCAAGCTGGAGACACGTAAATTGCCTTTCAATGCATTGTCTGTCTTTTAAATGTGTAGTCTAGATCCTAAATTAGATTTCTGCTCTTTTATCAGTGGGATCATATACGAAGAAAATTATTTGGAGGTACTTATTAGCATGTTTCCAAAGATAAGCCTTGTTAAGTCATACATAGACATTATGATCTGAAACCTATAGAGAGGATATTCTTACTTCAGGAGGTTTAGTTCAGGTTTGACCAGCAGTATATATTCGGCAGTGGATAAACAGCAATTGCTATTGAAAGACATGATCACTTGGAAGACTCACTAATAATTTCATCATAGGATATGAGTCATCAGACATGTCATACTGGATCGAAACAACTCAAACACCTAGTTCTTTGATTCAATCACTGGAGGACCAACTAGTCTATTTATTCCAGTCAGCCATTTTGCTCATGCTCCATTTTCTGAAGGGGACTGAGAAGCTTGTTCAAGAGACTGTTTAATAGTGCATGCTATTTGCCTTCAGACAACAGATGAGCACAGCAAGCTTTGATCTTAGAGAGCTTGTCTAAAGCAAAACATTCCTTGATATTATCAAGATCATAATCAATAGCATATACCACTTTCAATGCTGTTTCTGCAGAAACACATTTGGGATCTTGATGTACTTGGTTCTTCATTTGTTTCCAAAGGTATGCACCTCAGAATTGTTACTCTTTTTATCAGACAAGCTCTGCAGCCTGTAGCTGGTTAAAAGGGGGAGGGGAAGGGGAAAGGAAGAGAGAAAGAGAAAAACTCGGTATGATTCAAATAATTTATTCTTCAAAAGCAAACTGATTTAAGTGTTCTGCAGGTCTTTTGTCCTGGGTTAAGCTGTAACAATTGCTTTTCTCCTTCCTAGTAGCTGGTACAGTGCTGTGTTTTGGCTTTAGTCTGAGAACTATGCTGATAACACACCGATGTTTTAGCTGTTGCTAAGTAATGCTTACTCTGATCAGGAACTTTCCAGTCTCTCATGTTCTGCCCCTGAGGAGGGGCACAAGAAGCTGAGAGGAAAAAGAGACAGGACACCTGACTCAAAGGGGTATTCCATACTACAGCACCTCACGCCCAGTATATAAACTGGGGCGAGTTACCTGGAAAAGCCAGATCGCTGCTCTGGTAGGGCCAGGTATTGGTTGGTGGATGGTGAGCAATTGTATTGTGCATCACTTGTGTTTATTGTTTTCTTTTTGTTTTTCTCTTTTACTTTTACATTCTCTCTTCTTGTTATTTCCCTTATTATTATGATTAGTAGTAGTAGTAGTTTAGTATTATACCTTAGTTACTGGACTGTCCTTATCTTAACCCATGGGATTTACATTCTTTAGAGTCTCCTCCTCATCCCACCCAGAGGGGAGTGGGGAAAGGTGGGGAGTGAGTGAAAGGCTGCATTGTTCCGAGTTACTGGCCAGGCTTAAAACACAAAATCTTTCCATCCAGTTTTAATAGTAGCTATATTATTGTGTGTATTTAGCTATGCCTAGATGTCCTCATCAGTTACCAGGTCTCTGCTGCTATTCTTTTCAAAGAGAGAACCAAGAGTCCTTCTCCAAAGAACTGTGTTCTGTGCTTGTCTACTTTCTTTTATTATTTTGTGTGGCTTTTTTTTAATTCCTTGCAACTAAAGGAAAAAAAATGAGGACCTAGAAAAACAGAAAAATAAGGATTCATTCAGAAGAAGGACAATATTCCAAAAGAAGAGTTTAGTCCAAATCTTATCTTTTGCATACAGCTTAATAAATCTTATCTGCTTTTTTATGACAAACCATCTCATATTTGCTTGTTTGAACCATAGGCATAAATCCACCAGGTGAGAGAAAGACTATGCAGTAACAGAGAAAAGTAAAACAGGGTCTCTCAATTGAACATATTTGTTATCTAAGATCAAAAGGCAATTATATTTGAGAAACAGCACTGCATGCATCTCTAGAAGACTTCCTCATTTCTGAGCAAAAAACATTGCCAGTGTCAGCAACCATTCTACAAATTGTTCAGAAGGACAGCATGGATGTTGCTTTTGACATACAATATCACTATTTTTGTTACATGTTCTCAGAATTTTTCTCCATATTCTGCTCTGAGTTTTGTTTATTGTCATGAGGGATGATGGCTGGTAAGTTTCTGTTGACTACTTAGTGGGCCTGTATGGAAGTTAAATGTTGACTGTGTCTCTTGGGTGTTTACGAATTGTATTAGAGTAGCAGACAGAAGAAAGAAATCAACAGCAAAATACTTAAATTATAAGCAGCCCACTACATCATCCTACATGTTCTGTCATTATGTCTCTTTTGCTGGTTTTTCTGCATTTCACACAGGATGAAGGAGCACAACCATAATTAGACCTTTCATGTGACCTTTTTTACTGATTCTAACTTGTATAAGTAGATAAGCTTTACTGTCCATGATTGCTTATGGTTATAATTAAATGCTCTTGTAATAAATAAAAGATTTAATTTCTAATATGTCAAGTAGATTTCAAGTGTTTTTTACAAAAATAATGTTTCTGCATGTTTTCTTCCCTATTTTACTTAGAAGAGCAGTCGCCTTTTGTTTTTATGCAGAATGGAAGACATAACTCTTTCAACAATTTCATGAGTTTTGTTTTATTCAGTCTGCCTCTGGAAATGTATGACAAAAAGGTCAGACATCAAAAGATTTATGCTTTCTTTTATGAGATCTTTTTGTAAAAGACCCTTCCGTTCTCTTTTTTGTCTTTGTATATGTGGTTTGTTGTCTGATTACTGTGCAGATGTTAGTAAGAAAAAAAACAACAACCCAAAACTTCCTGAAATCAGAAGAAAGAAATTAATTCACTTTACAGATTGCAGCAAATGTGAAACAGGGTAGCCATACAGAACTAGCTGCCAAAATCCTCTCTGAGAGGGCCACATGCACCAGTGAGCCTTGTAAATGTTTTTTAACCTCGGTCTCAGGCCTGGATTTATTTGTTTTTCTAGGCAGACTGATCTACCTCCCTTCAGGCCCTACAAAATGATCTGTCACTGTCTACCCAGACAACCTGAGGCAGCCAGTAATGAAGTCAGCTCGCCAGGCCTTGCAAATGGGCCTGATATCTTAGATCATGTAAGACCTTTTCATTTATTAGATTTCCACCTCAGGGCCTCCTGTGCCTCTTTGCTTTTCCCTGGCGTACATGCACATGTGCAGACACAGTAGCCCACCCAGGAAGGCTCTGGGATAGCCTGGAATTTGATTCAGGAAAACTGTGTGTTTCCTGATTCTAGGTTGTTCTTATATTGATAATGGTGTGCTTTTACTAGCCTTGGAGGCTGATCTGTAATAATCACAGCATGTTAACTACTTTCAGCCCTGACACAGAGACTAATAAAGAGAAAAATACAAGGCTTAGTAGCTCCTGGGCTAAATTTAAAATAGAAAATTATTTTGATAGCTTAGGAGTGGATAAACCTGAAGTTTTGAAGAAGTGGTTCGTATCAGACATGTCATATCTATGAAGAAAAAGAGATAACATAAAGCAGGATGCCAGCTGTATGCTGGGCTGCTTCAAAAGGAACATGGCCAGCAAGTCAATGGAGGTGATTCTCCCCCTTTACTCCACTCTTGTGAGATCCTACCTGGAGTACTATGTTCAGATCTGGGGCCTCCAATACAAGAAGGATGAGGACCTGCTCAAGAGAGTCCACAGGAGGGCCACAGAGATGATCAGAGGGCTGGAACACCTCTCCTATGGAGACAGGTAGGCTTCTTCAGCCTTGAGAAGGCTCCAGGGAGACCTTAGAGCAGCCTTCCAGTCCCTAAAGAAATCTGGAGAGGGACATTTTGCATGTAGTGACAGGACAAGAAGGAATGGTTTTAAGCTGAAAGAGGGGAGATTTAGATTAGACATTTATAAGAAGTTCTTCACTGTGAGGGTGGTGAGGCACTGGCACATGTTGCTCACAGAAACTGCAGCTGCCCCATCCCTGGCAGTGTTCAAGGCCAGATTGGACACAGGGGTTTGGAGCAACCTGCTCTAGCAGAAGGTGTCCGTGCCCATGGCAGGAGATTAGAACCATGTGTTCTTTAAGGTCTCTTCAGACTCAAACCACTGTATGTATGACTGTATGTTTGATTTTATTTTCCCAATATATGTCTTCTCAAGATACAGTACCTATCAATTTCCCCTTCTAGTACCTATCCAAGTTGGATGTAATTATTTTTCACCATATTCCCCCTTGTTACACTGCTGTATTAAAAAAAAATATTAGTTCACACATTTCCATTACCAGAATATGGATCTTATTGTAATTACTCTGGTTTTAAACCCAGATTATCCAATCACCCTGCTCTTTGTGATACCCATAACCTCATGCAATGACACATGCTTTCCAAGCAAAAGTCAATGTAGAAGCACTTTGTTGCAAGACTCACAAAAAAAAAAATAGGTGATGAATGATGCTAACAACCTATGCTAAAAAGATGAATGATGCTAACAACCTATCACCTCAGATGGAGATGTTCAACACAGTAGCAACTGACCTGGTGATCTGACCACAGAAACAGAATGTTATAGTTTGTTTTTGTTATTACCCATACTTTCCAGACTTCACAGGTAAATCCCAGTTTCCTGCCAGTGCGAACTGCCTAAAGGTTAGCAATGGATTAGGCTTTCTACTAGAGCTCCCTGGTGGGTTTTCCAGCAAATGAACAGAAGTGCTGAGGATGGGTGAGTCCTGAGCTGAATCGCATGCTAGAGAAGTAGCTTGTGTGCTTCAGTGGCTCTCATCATCTCCTGGAAAGAAACTGGTGTGAATCTGCTCTAGAACAAGACATATGCTTAGTTTTCTACTGAATGTGTTTCTCACCCAAACTGGTAGATTTCAAGTGAAATCTAGATCTGATATAGACTCTCTCCATGGCTTTGAGAGTGCTACTAATTGACCTTCATTTTCATTGATTACATAATACAAGTTCTTCAGAATTAGTTTCTGCATAAGCGTTTATTTGGCAGTTTGGGTGGAGTGTTTCTAATGCTATTTAGAGAAGATTTCTACTCACAGACTGAACTGCAAAATTTGACTTATAATTAAATTTCACACAACTTTAAGTTTAGGCATGGGTTGCTTTTGGCTTTGATTGTGGGTGAAAGTGTGTAAGGTCACTACATCAAAAATCTAGAGCTTCTGAGAGTCAGTGATACCCAAAATGTAACACTTCTATAATAAATTATTAAGTGTTAATGTACCTTGCATAAAATATGAAATAATAATTATATTTCCTGGCAAGAAATCACAGACTAGACACTTAGTCACAAACTCTCATTAATTTCCCTGGAAATCGTATGCCCATTTATCCTTAGTAACTTTGTAAACCTCAGTCAGTAATTACAAGCACATCCAGAAAACACAGGATCTAATCATTTAGACCATCACATAGATTACAGGCAATTAGGACAGGAGGAGAGAAAAAGAGATTAAGGAAGTCACCCTATAGAGAGCAAAAAGCAAGTGATTCCACCTGAGAAAGTCAATTTCTATGTTACAGTGAGAAGAACAACAACAAAATTATTTAAAGGAAATATTAACTGCTGTTATAAGTTTGACAAACAATTTCACAGGTATACTAAAAATTTCAGAGGCCTGCCCATTGGACCTGAAAGTTAAAAGTCTGATAACTTATGTTGACTAGCTCTAATCCATTCAACCAAGAATCTAGTCTTATTCATGTAATCCAGCCTATTTTTTATGCTTTTATGGAACAGCATCTTGACCAAAAAAATATCATGATGGAATTATCATTTACCACCACAAATTAGAAAAAATAATCAATGTCACTTTAGCAATGCAAAAACTATCATACATTAAGAAGAATTAGCTTCATTTTACACTTCATAAGGGTAACTAGAAATCTGCAAAATATGCTCCTGGTGTGCACATACATCAATGGGGTAATTCACTACCAGATTTCTAATCTGAAGTATAGTATACTTAGGACAAAGACTAACCAAAAATGTGTGAATTAGTGGAAAATTATTCTGCAGTAATTGATCTTCGTCTTCCAAAGCTTGTGGTCTGTGGGGTAAAAATGGGAAGATTTTCACCTTTATGAGGCATAGAACCTATTTAAGCTAGATTTTTTTATCCCTGCAGCTTCCATTTGACAGTACATTTTCCCTTTCTGAAGGCTTTTAGAGAATCATAACAAATAAAAAATTACACAGTGAAAAAAAGAATATACAGCATTTCTTTTTCATTCATTCTTTTTCTGTTCCCTTGGATATGTATTCAGGTTGTAGGTTGCAATAATCATAAATTATGTGGAAGACTACACATTAGGAAGTGGGAACTAGACTTTGATGGAATTTGAAACCAACTGTTAATAGCCTTATTTTCAGGTAAAGCTTTCTAACAGAAGGCTTTGTGGTGACAGCATATGCCATATAAAGGTGACTGGCAAGCACTAGAAGATCAATACTACTTAGAGATGATGATGATTAGTGTTAGCAGACAAGCAAGTATTATGACCTTATGAAGGGAGCTGAGAAGCAAAGCTAGACTTGGAGCCACATATATTTGAAGCAAAGCACTGGTTTTTTGGCTAATATGCTTGGCAGTTCTAGCATTATATATTCATCACAGATCATGTCAGAGGCATCTTATAAATATTATATCCGTCTGACTCAGGCAATGTCTTATGTCCATCTGTTCACATGACAGTGTAACCCCAAGTTTACACCAACTGTACAGTCTCTTCAAAAGAAAACCCTTGACTGAGAGCAAGGATAACAACACTCAGCACGTGGTCTACAATTTACGTGGATAAAGTGCATGACGGGAAGATGAAACAGGCGCTTATCTTGGAAACAATTAACACAGGCTAGCAGAAAATGCATTAAACTTTTTTTTTTTTTTGCAGTGTCCTGGGCCCCAGGGTCACACACATGCATGCACATGCACACTGCAGGTTTTTACCATTTAACCCAGATAAGGTGGGAGAGATGGGCAGAGGACTGTTCCTATTCAATCAGAAGAAAAAGCTTACTGAATTGTTTGGCATCAACATTCATCTCTGAATTCACCTTTTCCAACTATACATTTCTCTACATCACCCATGCCAATAAACCTAGCTACTTTAACCACCCATATCAGTGTACAAACTTTAGTCACTTACATACATCACATTTTCATGAATTTTCTAATACCTCTATTTTTGGTACCTAGTTTAGAAAAAAAGAGATAAAAATTGTATCTAAATTACAAAAACAGAGTTTTATATATCTGTAACAGAGTCACTGATCTGCTTTTCCCAGGTCCTTTTTATCAGGTTTCTACTTCTTTTCCTCACTGAATTCCTG
>NW_009939531.1:30045-46925 GCF_000696875.1 Nestor notabilis | reverse complement strand
GCTGATACATTCCTTACAATAAAGAACTTAGCTCTAGAAAAGCACACAAATGTTCATGTTCCTGTACTAAATAATCTTCATAATTCTCACTTGCTGTGTCACATCCATTGTGATTATAACCTTTCTAATGAAAGCAGTTCTCTTCTGCAACTTCCATGAAGTACCCAGCACACTTAGAAGTAGCATATTCTCTATGAAAAAAAACTTTCCTAACACGGAAACGGTTCCTCTCAATATTATGGTCCTGATGCCAACAGTGCAGAGGCTTAAGTACAAAGAAAACAAAACAAAACAAAACAAAAAAACCCAACAATGACCAAAATTTAAGATTCCTGAGAAGGGGCTTATTAGCTTCTGCTTATGGGTCACATTGGGGAATGCAGGCCAAGTCATTCTTCCACTGGTGCAAGAAGCTTAAATCTACCAGAAGCTTAAAACAAAACCCAAAGCAAACAAAAAGAATAAGGGGGGGAGGCGGAGATACAAAAAAAGAGAGAGAGAATGAATGAGAGGTTTCACATTCTTTTATATAGTACTGCATGAATTCCAAAATAATCACTTTCACCTGAATACGCTGCCTTTGCCTCCATTGTGCCACCATGTGGAAAGACGGAAACAAAGACAGTTGCAGTTAAATTTCCAGCTCTCAAGGACTGCATTCAGTGTGCAAATGAGCACATTGTTGGAAACACAGTGTCATTCACAAGCAGAGGAAAAAAATGACAAATAAAGCAAAGGAAATACGTAGGCAACAAAAAGGGACACCTGAATCAAAGTGAGAGTGAGCTCCACAGGGACAAATAAACTTGCCGTTCCCTTCGTATCTTTAATAAACAAAATTCAAAATACAGAAAAAGAGCAAGCAAAAACCTCCAGCCTGTCCAGAAACAACAAACCATTCTGGGCAGAATTTGCAAGAGCCAAAATTCAAGTAAATATCTCATATTTTTAATAGCTAATTCTAAAGCTACACAAATCAAACCCACAAGTGGTAAAAGCCAACTAAGGTAATCCTTCTAATTATACTCCTTACCTTTAAACCCAAATCTGTGAAATCCTGGGCAAGGAACTGAAAAGCACCACAGGGCTTTTTAATCAAACTAAATGGTGCCAATGGAGAAAAACCCAAAAACAACTGTTAAGCTCCAGTTAGTATTCTCAATAAGCTAGACCACCATCTGTACCATTCATGCAAACCAGTAGAACCTGTGTCAAGCAGCTAAGAGGGGAAAATACCTGTCTAGTAAAAATCGGTATCAGAGACACTACAAGAACCAGTGGCCAAAAGAGACTTACTTGGGTTCTGTGACAACCACAGGGGTTCAAAATTAAACTAATTAATTCAGATGATGACAATGTTACTTGCGAGTCTTCAGACAATCCTTATATACTGGAGGAAATGCTTGTAGTACTTCAGAATTTTCCATAAGCCAGATCACAAGCAATATCTCATTTGATCATCTCTACTATTAGAAGTTTATATATTATTTACTTGCCTTCAGAGCTTTGGTAGACCTTAATAAAGGAGCTGAAAACATGTGACTAAGACAACTAAACATATGGCATGAATAAATGATCAAATTGCAAATCAGAGTAATAAAATTCTTACAAATGATAAATATACCAAAAGAAAACCAAAGTAAATATTCCACTAAAATAAGAGTAATGATTGAAAAAGTGACAAATTTTTTTTCACAAACTAGTGTGGTTAACAAAAACTCTGGAAGAGCCCTAGCCTTTGGTTCCATCTTTTACTGCACCTTTTTTGCAGCTTCTACCCAAAGATCTACTACTTTCTGCAAAAAGAAAAACTATTAAAATCAGGTGACACTAAATTTCTTGTTAATGCTCTCCGCTGCAGACTTATGTCTGTGTTTTCCTATGCACTAGAAAAGTCCTTGCTTGGGATATGCTTATAAACAATGTGTCTGCTTTCTCCCCCCCTGCCACTTTGGAATTTGATTCTAAAGGTTACCAGTAGTTGTCCAGGGGACAGAAATAATCTCTTAAGATGCTCAAGAAACTGTTTCTCCTCAAGTGTCTCTTCATACATAAAGGATCTCAAATTGCTGTCCTTTGCCTATTTTCTTTATAAAACCCCCAGGATATTTAAACAATGTCACATTTATCTATAGTCTTACTGCAATTTGCATACAATTTTTAATATATAACTGCATTCTTAAAAAGACCATTTTTGTGTCTCTGGACACAACTACTATGCCAAGAGGCCCAGGAGGACCCATCCTGTTCCACAAGACCATTACACTGTTGAAAGAAAAATAGTGACTAAATCATCACATCTGTAATCATTCACTGGGAATGACCATAAATGTTTAATAATACTTGTAGTAGCTGAATCACAGAATTACAGAATTGCATCATGGTTGAGGTTGGAAGGGACCACTGGAGATCGTCTAGTCTAACCTCCCCACTCAAGCAGAGTCACCTAGAGCATACTATGCAGGATTGTGTCCAGACAGCTCTTGAATATCTCCAGGAAAGGAGACTCCATAACCTCTCTGGTCTACCTATACCAGTGTTTGGTTACCCTTACAGTGAAGAAGTTCTTCCTCGTGTCCAGGTGGAATTTCCTATATTTTAGTTTATGCCTGTTGTCTTTTGTCCAGTCACCTGACACCACCAAGAAGAGTCTGGCTCTATCTTCTGGACACCCTCCCTTCAGATACATATATTGATCAGATCCCCCTTGAGCCTTCTCTTTTCTAGGAAAACAGGTCCAGCTCTCTCAGAATTTCCTCTTAAGATTGATGCTTCAAACCCTTAATCATTCTAGTAGCCCTTCACTGGACTTATTCCCTTATGTCCATGTCTCTTTTGTTCTGGGGAACCCAGAACTGGACACAGCACTACAGGTGAGGTCTCACCAGAGCTGAGTAGAGGGGAAGGATCACCTCCCTCAGCTTGCTGACCAGGCTATTCCTAATGGACCCTAGTATACCATTGGCCTTGGCCACAAGAGCATATTACTGGCTCATGGGCAACTTGTTGTCCACTAGAACCCCCAAGTCCCTCTCCACAGAGGTACTTCCCAGCAGGTCAACCTCCAACCTGTATTGGTGCATGGGATTATTCCACCCCAGGTACAAGACCCTAAACTTGCCTTTGTTGAATTTCAAAAAGTTCATCTCTCCAGCCTGTCTAGATTCTTCTGAATGATAGTACAGCATCCTGTACCAGCCACTCCTTCCAGTTTTGTATCATCAGCACACTTGCTGACTGTAAACTCTTTCTCTTCATCCAAGTCAGAGTGAATAAGTTAAACAATACCAGATCCAGTATTAACCCTTGGAGGATACAGCATGTCTAAAAGGTCAGTGATCATTACACTTTTGCTTCCTGTCATTCCCCCATATTATCAACACCACTTCTCTGGGACTGTGCCTCCTGTTCTTCAGGAGTGTGATTGTAACACCCACAGGCTGGAAGCAATCTGGTAACCTTGCCTTCAATCAAATACAAACTCGTATTATGTAAATACAGCTATCAGTCTGACTGCTAGAACTAATCCTGTGTCAGATACTGCTGCAAATCACTTTGAAAAGCCCTTTTTACTTTTCCACTTCTAATCTTGTAAAAGAGCACAACAAAATGCACACTGAGTTGGGTTGTTTGTTTTCAAAATCAGTATTAGAGAGCCTTCAGCATTAACTATATGACTTTTCAAAAATACCAAATACAGATCCTTCAATAAATGTCACAGAATGGTCCTACAGATGTTCAGCATCTCTAACAAGACCTATGTATTTTACCCAATCATAGAATCAATTTAGTTAATATAAAAAAAAATCCTTAAGACCACAAACATTACGCTACCAAGTCGACCAATCTTGGAGATAAGGAAAACAGTTTGTCCATGATTTTACCTATGCTTACATCTCTGTTAAAATCAAAACCAGAATCAAGACCCTTCATGTGAAAAGTTCTGAGACATAGGGTCTTCTGTCCCTCCACATTTTGGAGTTTCTTAAACATTTAAGTAAGGTTGCTTATATGGAGGAGAAACTGGATAAACCGAGGTCTATGCTGCACCATTCCTAAGGTACTTGCTCTTAAGAAGTGTGTCAGGGACAAAAATTATCTCTGACAAGAATAATTTAGTAGGAAGAAGAAAGAGGAATGAATAACTGTCAAAAGCAGGAAAGTCTCTGATTATAATAGTGTTCATATAAACAGCAAAGAACTACTACCACTGTTCAAGTAAACAATAGGAGGATGGGGAAGGGAGAGGAACTGTAAACATCTGTCAGTATAACTCAAGCACAAAAATAACAAACAAGGGACAAGGGAAGTATGAGTAGATTAAAATCTCTTGTGTATATCTGGCAGACCACTAATTTCCATGACTTTGAACTGAATTATTATTATAATTGTTTTCGTTATTTAAAATGTATGCTTGATATGAAAACAACATTTTTCACACATAAAGTAAATAAACATTAGAGGTGGCAGCATAGTAACAGTTACTGTTAATTTTCTCCATTTCTCTTAGGAGTCTGTATTTACTGTAGCAGTATCTTGCATGGTTTGGAGGTAGATTCTATTGTTCTTCTCAAACTGTTTACATCTAAATTCATAGAGATAATAAAGAAAATGTGATACAAGGATTTGTTTTTGTTTTTAATTTACAGAAACTTGATCTAGTTTTTAATCTCACTCTGAAGTCTTTTTCCTTCTCAATAGCTCAGGCACCTGTAATGTTCGGATAAGCTGTGGATGTGGTCATACAAACTATTCATCCCCTCAAAGGAAGCCACAGGTGCCCCAAAACTGTGATGATAACTTTTGGGACCCAAGATACTGTTTATTTTCCCTGTATTTGTACAGTGACTGTAAAACAGCAGTCTTGACATAACCCCACAAATATCTCTTATAGCTATTTCCTGGCAACATGAAGAACCATGACATTGCTCTTTATGCTTCATTGCATAAGACTTTTGATACCAAAATTAGTCTTGCACATAGGCGGTGTCCTGTTTCACACAAAAATAAAAGCTTCTGTCTCTGAACTACTTTATGACAAAGTGAGGTGCTTTAGTTCAGTGAGATTCCCGGCTGCAATTTCAAAGAATGAAGTGACATACACACTTCCTAGTAACAGCAGTTTGAAGAGAACATCACTGCTACAAATCTAAATCATAGCATCATATAATGGTTAGGGTTGGAAAGGATCTTAAGATCATCTAGTTCCAACCTCCTAAATCAGAGTAGAAGCCTTAAGATGGATGTTAATATAAATATTTAGGTTCATAAACATATAGTCAAATTTGGAAAAGCACCGAGATATTCCTGTATAGCCCATTGGAAATTGTTGGGGGTATGGAACAACGATGAAAACAGGCACATTTATTTAGGTATGAAATTTTAAAATTCATGGCTTGGAACTCTAAAGAACAAATTTGCAAACCAGGTCATTTTCATGGAAGAAGGAAAGGGTGACAAGAATACTACTTTTCATACCTTTCATGGAGCTTATAATGAATTAATTGCTTATTTTCTGGTACATTATGCTGGTACATACCTGGTACATTATTTTGGTAAAACTCATTTCTTTGAAAAGAAAAAGGAGAAGTTCTCCTTGCTAAAGTTGTTACATTGAGTGAATTTCAGCAGTTGGTTACAGCTACACTCTATGTTCTCAAACTGTAGTTCACATTCTAATTGATTTCAGAAATTTTCATAGTAATCAGAATGGTCTTACAAACAGCTGATGTAAGCTTCTTTATGTGATAACATTCCTTATGACTAAACATAACAACATCAAAACTAAGGAGAAGAAGAAGAAAAAACTCCCCGGTTTCTTGAGAAGAAGACATCTCGTCCCTACTCTGACAATCAAGGCTTATTAGAATAAGGGCAGTTATCTCTCACTGCCCTTTCAGTCTCTATACAGAGGGTACTGCTAGGCTTAGATGTTACTATTTCCCTGTCATGATTAAGACAGTAGTTACAGATATTGCTGCATCCTGTCCACAACGCTGATTGAGAGAATAGACACCACCTGACAGATGGATTCATAATGAAGTACCTGCCACTTGAAGATCTCTCTCACTGTTGAGAATGTATGGTTTTATACAGGCAGAATTCCATTCACCATATTAAAATTTCTACACCTGCACAAGCTATGACTGAATGTGGACTGCCGTCCACACCTTTGTGGCAACTCAAGCCACAATGGACCATGGATCATCCTTGTAACTGGTAGAGCAACATAGGAAGGCATTTTCTGGCTCTCTTATTTTCCTTTGCTTGTAATGGGAATGTATGAATGAATGCAGAACTCCCCAAATGGTAGTCTGACTGCTGTGAGACCTATTTGTCACAAGAGGACTTCTCTTTGGGCAGTAGGACTTCAGTTTGTGATACAGTTCTGTGGGCAAGGGCAGAAATTGTACTTGTCATTTGTTCATTCTTTTTGTATGCTTGTTACCCAGATGCTTTATAGTGAGTACTTTGCAATTGCTTCAACCTACTGATCTCAGTAGCCTCCCAGAACCTGCGTGCTTGGTGTTCCTGTGCTAGGTTCTTACGTGTGCAGCTGCCCACTTGCGTCACTGCTTTGGCCCTGTACGACTCTGTTCTCCCAGGCCAAGAGAAAAACAACTGCTCTGGACACAGGTGTTTACAATACAACAAGCTGAGGAGGGAAGGCGTGTTGGTGAAATTAATTTTTATTTTTCTATACCAGACAGTGTAATTACAGAGTTAAGATAACAACCCACAGCATAGTTGTAGCCATCAACACAAGCTATGGAAGGTTTGGGTATGTATTAATTTGCAACGTTTTAAAAGCATATATACATACATACATGTACAGTCCAGGTTGGTAAGATACAAAGCTTTAAAGTTAGATTAGTTTAAGAAAAAATAAGGTAGTAATTTTTGTTTTGGTTTCCTTTTTCTTTCTCTAAACTTTGTTTTCCTCAGCTGTATATGTTTCTCCTAGTTTACTGCATTCTTTCTGATCCCTGGAGACATCTCTGTGTGCCTAGTCATGCCTTTCTTGATCGTGCAACTGAAGTTATTAATTTCTGCAGCTTTGTTTGCATAATTCCTTTTCCAACTTTATGTGCCCACTGTGCCCCTTTTACCCCAGTGCCCACCTTACACATCTCTTTGGTCTTTCTCTCCATCTTCTCTGCTAATCTCCAAGTCTCCTGGTTTTCACCTTGGTTTCCTTATTACCCTTGGCTTTGTCCCTGATCCTTCACTGTCTGCAAGTCCTGTACTGTGTGTTGGCATTACTCCTTTGCAGCAGGTTAATGCTTCTGAGGATGCATTTTCCTGTGCTGTCCCTGAGCTGCTTCTAAGTACCGTGAGCACACATCTCCACCCCTGCTATCCCCTCAGCAACTGCTGCTGCAGCAGGATCTAAAGTTAGCAACAAATCAGTGTGATATACAGGATTAATTTGAAGCACAAAGACAAAATCATTACGGAGACATATATTTTGCTGGGGTGACCATGCCTTTCTGCTGTGTGAAAGCTCTAAGCATTCTATTGAATTTTTAATGAATTTTATGTAAAAACTTTTATTTTGTTTCATGATATATGACATTTAAGAGCATACTTGAAGCAAAATGGGGTTTGGTGGGCAGTTTTTGGTTTAAATTTTGTTTGGGTTTTTTTTTTGCAAGCATAGTTACCTTTTGATCTTTTTGTAAGATTTACCATGGTCATCCACTGCTAAAATAGCAGCTTTGTCTTATTCACAGCCTCCCTAAAACCCTTCTTTCACACTAACGCAACAGAACTACTTCAGCAACTTCTTTAACTTGAAACTCTGAGTAAGGTGAATCATACAAACAAGACTTAGCAGAAAAAAGACATTAAGACAAGGGGGAGGGTTTGCTTCACCAAAAGAATAAAACACACCAGCAATAATTATTTTTATGTGAATTTACAAAAATCTCATAGAAATTTGCACAACCTCTAGCTGAAATGAGGTGTTGATTCACGGGTACAATGCCTTCAAAAGGGGAACAATTTTAGAAGCAGAGCAGACATTTGTGTTGAACTAATGCAATCTCTTTAACAGGACAACAAAACTGTGAATCATATGCCAAGTAGCCAGCTCTCATTCCCTGCACATATCAGTCTCATCTAGAAAATAAGACAGAAATATGAAAAAAGTTGAATACCTTTACACTTCTATGTAAGTGGCAGTCATCTAGATATTACAGTGATGTGGGAAATTGTCGTGGTTTAAACCCAGCCGGCAACTTGGAACCACGCAGTCGCTCGCTCACTCCCCCCCCTTTTCCTTCCTCCCCCCGCTCCCGGAGGGATGGGGAGGAGAATCGAAGGAATGTAACTCCCACGAGTTGAGATAACAGCTCTCCAGTAACTAAGGTATAATACAAACCACTACTGCTACCAATAATAATGATAAGAGGAATAACAAGGGAAAAGGACACAACCGCTCACCACCCGCCGACCGATACCCAGCCCGACCCGAGCAGCGATCTGGGCCTTCCGGGTAACTCCCCCCAGTTTCTATACTGGGCATGACGTGCTGTGGTATGGAATACCCCTTTGGCCAGTTTGGGTCAGGTGTCCTGCCTCTGCTTCCTCCTGGCTTCCCTTCCTCTCTGGCAAAGCATGAGACTGAGAAAGTCCTTGGTCAGAATAAACATTACTTAGCAACAACTAAAAACATCGGTGTTATCAGCATGGTTCCCAGACTGAAAGTCAAAAACACAGCACTGCGCCAGCTACTAAGAAGGAGAAAAAATGACTGCTGTAGCTGAACCCAGGACAGAAATGAAGTGACACACCTGCAAATATAAGGCAACTCTTTTCAGATTATGGCACCGTGTTTTCTTTTTTACACTTTCTAGTTCCACAGTTGTAAAAATAAATAAATAAATAGATAGATAGATAGATAGATAAATACATCCCTTTATTGGTGACAAAAAATTAAATACGTTCTTTTCCGTACAAGGAATATGTTTTATTAGAGGGTTTAAAAAAGAAAACTAGTCCAAAAAACTCATAAATCATAGTTATAAAACATTTCCTAAAATGCTAAAAGCAATCACATAAAACTAAGAGTAAGAAGAATAAAAATAAGTGATTAAAAATTGTCTTTTGAAGAAGTGTCTGGGTTGTGAGTTAGTTAGGTGTTATTTTGGTATGGTTAGTCATTAATAATGTATCTCTGCTTTGGTTTCTCAAAGGAAGGAAAAATAAAGTTTTCTCTGCAATCAAGCTGTCATCTTTCTCTCTCAGTTTCTTAGGCAATGACTGGTTTACGCCTTAAAGAATGATCAAGTGCAAAGTGGGAAAAGGACCTAACCACCTTTAGAACAATGTTTTTGTTGACACAACATGTTTACAGAAAGAAATGCATTCAGAACGGATTCCTTCTGCTTGCAGGTGATATTTTGAATTGTTTAAGCTCATCATGATGTCATGACATGCAAGGAAGGGGAGAGAAACAGAGATCGCTCTTAATGTTGTTTGCAGCTAGCTCAGTTCTCATCTTGAAATGATTTTGTGCTCAAGCCATTCAACAAGCATGATGAGGACAATAATCAGCCTTTGGTTTTAGATTCCTTTTAGCTTTATTGTAGAATAATTTAATTAAAATACATTTTTATTGTCATTTTACTGTCTCTGCCTGCTCTTGTTACTGCTTTAATTTCCTGAAAGGGAGATGTATGACATCCTGTGGGCATCAATGGTAGCTTTCAATCGTGAGTTCGTGTTCTTTGAAGTCAATTTCATTTTGTGGAAATAACTAATTGTGAGGAAATAGTAGTGATTATCTGATGTAGATCTGGGGTTAAGACTCCTTTCCTTTAAGGCACTCTGGTTTTGTGCTGATGCAGCTGTGGGGAGTAAAATGAAAAAATCCTGAACATGTTTTGTTGAATGGTTTCTTTAGGAAGGAAGTTTGGTCATGGGTGAAGGCTTGGAGACAGGGCCTTGGGAGATCTTACTCAATCCCCACCCTGCCATATGTATGATTTGCCAAGGCAGTTGTGCAAGGTAGCTCTATGAATCTCTCCTACATATTTTGTCCTATTTGTTTAAATTCTTAAGTTCTTCCAAGCACTGCCCAGATCTACCAACTTTATCTCTCTGGTGTAATTTACTGGGCTATCACTTTGGACAGGGATTTAACAGTTCCTAGACATCTGGCAGCCATGGCAAATGCCTGTGATGTGCATGCATGCACTAAATGCACAGTAGATCAGCATGGCATGCATTAGATCTTCATGTCTGAGACCTAACAATGCTGGTGGGTTTGCCTCACGCTATTCAATTATAGCACCCACATTTCTCTAGGGTCTAGCCTCTCTTAGAGGCTCTGTCTGTTTCAGTCCTAAAATAATTATCTTTTTTTCCCATTAAACCTGTCATGTTTCTGATGCTCCGCTAATTGCTCTGAGAATGGTGCTGCTACTCACTTTCATTTTCTGATTAACTAAGATGCCCATAAACACTAAGGATTCACAAGGAAAACTGAGATTTATGTAGGCTGAAGCTTGTTAATCATGGTAGCCAAAAACTAGTTGCGCTTGGGTTTTTTTTGCAAAACTGGTGGGAAAGCTAAAACCTTGTGGCTTCACTGTTGTAGGAGCAACTTCCTGCTCAAAGTTCATTTTGTGCTGTGTCACCAGATTCCTTGCAGTGGGCACAGTTTCACACATGGCTCACTGGCAATGTTGCAGCTCTGACTGATGGGGACGAGAGGAAATAAAAGTGTGCCTAACTCACATCAAACAAAACTGGATTTATTAATGAGAGCTGGAATGAGTATGTTCCTGAATAGGCTTCTCCTTCAATGGAAAATGAGAACTTTACTTATTAATACAGATTCAGTTGGAAGCTCTTTAGTTAGACTTGCTTAGACAGCAATACAAGTTGTGCAGGAGCACTGTAATGTTTTAGGTAGTTAAGATGGATTGTTTGCAACCAAAGATGCCTGACTATAGGCTACGGCAAAGTTATATCAAAACTCAGTAAATAATCAAGTGTAAATTTAAGTAAAATATGAAATACTGATACTCAGTTGATACTTTTTAAAGATAAAGCTATAATCAGATGGAACCAGATGGAAAAACAGGACTGGGAAGGCATTGGCACTTGCTGGTATAGGAAGCTATAGCAAGCAACATACAAGAAGTCAAACATTTCTTTCCTGTTAAGAAATTCATGGCTGTGCCTTTCACAAAATCAAATGCAATCTGAAAATTCCTGAATGTTATTAACATGGGCGCATAACCTTAGTATGTCATGACCCCACACCACATATACAGACACAAACCTATACTGTCCAAATAATCTTCCTGCACTCTAGAACAAAAACAATCTGCTTTAGTATTTTTATTAAGTCCTTGACTGGGGATAAGGTGAGCCATAATCATAAAAGAGAGGGAAAAATACAGAGATTCTACACCAAAAAATGAGAAGGAAGCAGAATAAGAGAATGTTGTTGTTGTTTTAAAGCAGCTACATTGGAGGGATTATTATTTTATTAATGGTGCTCTAACTGCCATGATTCTAGTGTTATTTGAACAAACTCTGCCTTCTATTGTACTCTGTAGTGACACAAAGCTCTGCAGGAGACAGGATGCTTTGAACAATTCCCATTTTAGATTATGTCTAGAAATTGCATGTTTAAAGCTGAATTTACATGTTGAATGCAAATCTTTATGACTGAACTAGCATATCAAACTGATGCAGCTGTACATAATTACAGAAAAATGTGGCTACTGTTCCAAAGAGCCTTTCTTTTGCTCTCATATACAGCATTGTTCATTTGTTTGGCATTTTATCACTTATCTCCAACATGTAGGACTATTTGTGAATTAGGGGCTGTTAATTCAAAAGGATTTCATAAGCCTTGAAAAATTACCCTATACCTGTGGTAGTTTTTCAGAACAGAAGCTGCATCTTGGATCTAGATTGGACTCTTTTTAGAGGGTAGATCAGTAGCAATGCTGTTTGCTGATTTTCTTGTTGTGGCTTGTTGGGTTTTTTTTAATCACATTTTATTCACATTCAGAGCTTCCATGTATGCCCCACCACACACATGCATACACACACAAAGGAAACTGTTTTAGTCTATGGCTAAATGATGTCTTTCCATTTCCTTGTCTCAGAAGGTGTCAGGGCTTCACTAAGGATTTCCGTTCAAATCGAGAAGAAGAGCACAGTGCAAACTGAATACAAATTGTGCTGAAGAAGTGGAACAAGGTTAGCGAAGTGTGCAGTTGGTGAGATTGATGTTGATACCCTTCGCTGCCAAGTGAAATGCCAATAATGCTTGTATAGCATTTTGTGAGGGCAATGGGAGTATTGATTCCTGAGCAATAATAAAGAATGAAGCTGCTCTCTCAGGTATAAAAATATTGGCAACTGTTACAAAGAATTGGTTCATAGAGCCTGAGTGTTGGCCTATCTTAATACAAATAATTCAGGCTTCAGAAAGATTTCAAGAGCAGCCAGGCATGGTCCTCAGGCACATTCTCTGCTATTAATTTATCTGCAGCTTTCACAAGCCTCTCTGTCTATCAGCCAATTGGTCTTTGAGGTGCAGGGACAAAAATGGATTTCTGAAGGCTTGTTGGGAGACAATATGAAAAGCCAGTTGAGCCATGAAATTTTAACATAGAAAAATAATTAAAAAAAAATTACATTTCTTACTTGTCATTTTTATGAGAAAAAAACAAGACATAAGGTTTCCATGCACATCATAAATACACTTAATATGCATTTCATTGGGAGCTGAGATTTCTAAGGCTACTATTTTTATTGTATTGCTTAAAATAGTTTTACTCAGTGAAAGAAGTTTAAAGTTCTCAGGACATGAAGCTATCAGAGGTCATAGTGCTTCTCATGCATTCTCTAACAATTTACACTCTGCCGTCTGTGCTTAAGCGTGAGTACTAAAAATTTCCAAAAAACTTTAAAGAATTAGCTTCCTTTTGTGGTGTTGAAAAGCAAACACCTCAAAATGACTGCCTGCTCTTAAAATTGTGAGGCACATCTTATCAGTCTGTTACCTAATGGGAATCTACCTCATGCATCACTGATCAGCACTATGACGGAAACAGTATAATTGTACATCACTACTTGTAAGAAAGCAGTGCTGACATCCACATATGGCATAGAATTAGTTGTATTTTGTTGGTGACTGCCTCACCTATGCTCAGTGTAATAGTATATATTTGACAAAAATGCTGCTGATATGGTGAACAACCAAATTTCTTTCAGTGGTCATTAGATATAAAATATCTATCATTCTTATCTACTGGTTTTACATTGACAGCAGATTTCTCACACTACAGTTACAGACTTGGCAATTTTTAATCAACAACTGGCAAACATAAAATAATTCTCAAAAATGCCAAATGTATTTGCCAGACATGAAAAATTTTAACTACTGAACTCACCTGTTCCAACAAATCAATGTTTAAATCCCACATCTGCTGGAAAATAGACAGCTGAGACTACTGTGGAGCAACTTATTCTGCTGCAAATGTCCCAGATACAGCGATAAGAAAGCTTTCATCCTGGTCATGTTTTTCCTGATTCAAATGAATCATGAATTTTTTTATTCCACTGGCTCAAAAACCTTCACAGAGACTTTACTTTTGTCTTCCAAATCCTCAGGAAAAGACTCCAAAGAAATGGACAGTCAAATGGGAAGATCATGCACCTTGAAACAGAAGGGTGGGTGCCCAGTGCCTAGCCCAGGTAAAAAGAAAACAAGATCAACACAATATGACTAGTGGAGAGCAATAGGAAAAATTACCAATAGCTGTGCCTATTGAGGTACTGTTAGAAATGTCTTCAGCTGATGATACATTTAAAACCCAACAGAGTTACAGACAGTTTAAGAATATATTTTCAAGGGGACAAGGAGGTATTGGATCAGAACCATATGAAAGAAAGAACACTGATGAAACTTAATGCATAGAAAAAAATTAAATTTCCTTACCCTCAAAAGATTCTGTTCTGTGGTTTTGTAAACATCCACCAACCTATTATGTCAATAAAGGAACACAGCCAAAGGAAGCCATGGCCTTCATCATCTGGAAAAAAATGTTTGCTTCCGTATCTGACTACAGCTTTTGGCACCATATCCCTGAGCCATTCTGCACTTTCCAGAGCCAAAAACTGGCTGAGAAAGTACGTTTTTCTAACAGTTTGATGAGAGATTTCATTCAGACCTCATCCAGACTTTGACCAACAGTTTCTTTATTTCCTTATCTTTATTCAGCAAACTTTTTGATAGAAGCCCACTTTTGATATGAAAAGCTGAATAGGTAAAAAGGGAAGAGTACTTCTTTTGGTACTGGATCTGTTATATGTCAGTGAAGTATATGCAGTATCATTAAGTGCTAATGCAGATGACTATATGTCATTAATATCTTGATGTTTCATATTCAGACTCTGCTTACTCTGTTGCAAACCTAGAGATGTATCTGATTGCCTTGAGGATGTTTTTCTTCCTTTTGTCTCAAGTCTACTGCATCTGTCAAAGAAAAAAGAAAAGAACTTTACAGGCAATCAGTGACAAAGGAAGTAATTTCTTCTCTTGTGACATTCTCTCTCATGATATCACCTTAGAGGTATTAAAATTCTCTACTCCCTGTATCTCTCTTAAATGTAAAGAATCTCAGTTTTTCCCACGGAAGGACTTTCTATACACACATTCATGCTGACCATCTTCTGTTTCTCCCAACCCCATGATTAAAAGGGTCTCATATCACCTAGAATATGAAACAGTGATAATACAGTTTTCCTTTGTATCATGTAATTAAATAAGAATTTCAAATAGCAATGGGAATTAAATATCTAGCACCAAATGCTACTTTTGACTACTGAAACATTGCAGCCCAAAGTCCACAGCAATGTTTGATCTTTATTTCCCTCAATTATTTTATATGTAAAGTGCACTACAATAAGAAATTATTCTTATAATTCATTTATATGTCATATATGTCATTTTACATCTATCAGCACCAAATTTCATCTGCCATCAATGTTGCCTTTTAACCTACTAAAGTAATCTCTCATCTTTGTTATCCTAAATCATTTACTATCATTGCATTTTTTCAGCTGGGTTTTTTTTTGTTGTTGTTGTTGTTGTTGTTGTTGTTTTGGTTATTATTTTTTTTTACTTATCATAGCTACATTGATACCAGTCCTAGAAAAGGAAGGGATTGCAAAGATTTTAAAAGACAGGCCATATATGTTTAGAGATGTGCCCTGCTGTTTAGTGCTTTCTTTAGAAAAGCTCAGGAAGCCTTACTTCTTGAGACATCCAGTTTCTCAAAAGGGTCTTCTAGTTCTTTTGGTTCAAGCTTCCAGATGGCAACGTAGAACAAGAGAAATACAAGAGTAAAATGAAGATTAATCTCCATGTGTGTGCTAAGTGCTGACAGCACTTCAGAATCTTGCTGGTAAAAATCCACCATGGACAGAGCTGCGGAGAACAGATTGCCAAACTGATGTAAAGATGCCTAACCTGTAGGTTATTTCTGTTGGTTAGACACGGGATCATAACATAACAAACATCAAAAGTGACTCAGTGGTATTACTGTGTCTTTAGTTTTAACCCTGATACCATGCTTTTCTTCCTTTATTTGCCAAGGTCAGGCTCTAGTTATTCAAGCATGACCTAAAGGGGATTTCAGTGCATTCACCAACACTATATTTTTTTCCCTGTTACTCATGTTTTTCAAACATTCTGCCTAATGATCTCACAGAAGTCAGTAAAAGGAAGATAAATTGTTCCTAGCTGTTTTTTTAAAATTAATACTACCACTTCTGTAGCACAATAAGGACAGCTTTCCTTCTGCAGTTTGTTGAACAAAGCAATTGGTGATGGGCTAAATATATTCAAATTCCAGCTATAAATTAATTTATAAAATGAATTTAGTTATCTTGAAAGCTATTAGACTGAATGTCCCAGAGACTGAACTCATTGACTTATTCACAGAACTTTTAAACTGAAATATGAAACACTGCAAGCTTTCAGCACACTGTCCCATGGCGTGCTACAATCCTAACCTGCTAGAATGACCTAGAGGGGAGAGGCTATTTCAGCCTTTATGTCCATTTAGAAAAGTAAATCTTTCATTTTAATCAATGGCAAAACCTCCACTGAATTCAATGAAGATTTGATCAGATCTTTGTCCTCTAGGAATGGTACTGTGACCACTGAACAAGCCACAGACACTAATGATCAGGCACAGATTTTTAAATGGCTGTAGACACATGCAGAAAATGGGGTAATCATACTCCTGGGCACACAGCTCTGGTCTTTGTGCAAGCATACAGGTTGCAATGGATCATTGAGAGTTCTAGATCTCATGTGTCTTTTTTTTTTTTTAAATCTTGAGTTCATGATACAATTAATTTATACCTTCACTATAAAAATAGATCTCTTTTTGCTGCTAAAGGAACAGGAAGGACTTTTGAATCAGTATATTCAATTCTACCAACTGTGTGAATTTGGGAAAGTCACTTGAGCTCTCACTCTCATTCCCATCATTATCCATATGTGAAACGTGGGGTAACAACAGCTAACAAATTAAGAGAAGAAAGGAGACACAGAATGAGAAAAGCAACTTAGCTTTTCACTCCAAATTTTTGAGTAAGAGGTATCATTGGCGGTCCAGATATCACATCTGATGACAAAACCATATATTGTGTAACATCACTTTATAATACACCTTTGGAACAATCTTATTTCTGCATGCTAAATGCATTAAGAGCTCTCTCTTATGGTGAAAACAAAAAAGATTGCGATCAAAATGTTTTTTGCTCTAGATTTTGCTGCCAAGTGCGATGATGTCTACTATATGCCACATAAGACCCACTGCTGAATTTTCAGCTTC
>NW_009939531.1:0-30014 GCF_000696875.1 Nestor notabilis | reverse complement strand
GGCGGAATTTTCATTTCAAGCCCCAGCCTGCAAGTTCCAAGTTGTTAAGCATGGTTATGGAAGAAATTTGGAGGTGGAAACCTTGTCAATCACTGACAACAGGGCCTTGCTCAGCTGATAACAAAACTACTACTGCTCTCAGAGAGAATTCTGTTAGCATTCGGGAAGGTATCAGGGTGACTTTTCTTTCCAAGAGCCAAAGACCCAAAGTGTCTGCTTTGATGTAAACCTTTAGCCAGGATTTGGTGGTGTTTTGTATCTGCCACCTCGTCCTACACCTGGAACTGAAGAGGTTTTGAAATACTTGAAAATATGAAAGGATGATCTGACAGTGTCTTATACATCTGCTTTACTGATTCTGTCCCCTTTCACTCCTACTTTAATTACTTAAATGTTTTTTGTTTGTTGTTTTTCGTACTTTGATCCTGGATTTAAATTAATCTTCTCCTCTTATAGGAATCTATTAGTGTTCACCTTTTCCTTCCACTGAACACAGAGTAGCATGCTCTGGACTTGAGTCTATATTCTTTCACTTAGTTCAGAGACAGGCCCTGTATAGAAATTCCAGTTGAACACTGGATTCATTACTATTGAAATTGAGAAAACCAGTTAAAGAGGTTTCTTTTACTAGCTCAAACTCTAATTCTTTGATCCTAACACCAGCTCAAAGTCACATTTTCACCCTAACTGCTGATCTGCACCGTGTAAAGCTTTCATCTGTGTGCTCTCAGACCTTTAAGACGAACTCATGAGCTGTAACTCTGGCACACATGACGCATATATGCATCCAAAACTATGCTGAATATGACGGAACTATAGAAGAGAGACACGAATGTCTGTCCACTCAGCTACTTTCTTGTAAACATGATAAGATTAAAGTCCCAAAGCCAAGCAGGAATACTTAAAATTCAAGTCCATAAAAACCACATTAGACTTGAGAGAAGGTTTGCAGCTCTGAAATTTTGCCAAACTACTAAAAGCTGAAGCATGAAGACAGAGGAACACACAGAACTTGACTGAACACCCACAGAAATCAGTGGGAGACTTTCCACACTTTTCAGTCAGCAATAGATCAAGCCATCCAACAAGTTTCACAATTATTAGTATGACTTTTTCCAGTCTCACAAATTAAGTAATACATCCAAATGCACAACCACAACTCACTGTGAATTAAGAGGAGTGGAAAATACTGACTTTTCATGTAACATACATTTTGTCATTGGAATGTATTCATAAAAAAAAAAAAAAACAAACAAAAAAGTAACAGCTAGGTGTATGAAAACTTTCTTCTGAAGTGAGAAAGTAAAATTATTCTGATTATCCACTTTTATCACCTTATTCCCATTACTTAAAACAAAAGAAGCCTTTAATAATACAGAAGGATTGCAAGTAAACATATCTACCTTTAAAATATGCATTATAACCAAATACCAGAAAATGTAAAGACCTTCACAACTGTATAAATGTGACGTGTAGAGCACTTCATAAACATATAAAAAGATGACCCTGATTCAAAAATGTTACCGTCTAATTAGATAGTACATACATAAGGGAGTGGGAGGGAAAAGAGTGAATTGATGAAAGCATTGAAAAGAAAGGGCAAAAGTTAAGCACGCGTCTTGTTAGCCCGTGACTCATAAGTGTCTTATGTATATAGACATGCATCTATTCACTGGATGAGTAGGCCAACGTTATCATCCTCTTTTGTCATCTTCTTGTCTTCATGAGTAATTAGAAAAGAAGAGTGCAAAGGGTTGTCAGACTGCTTCAGGAAGTGACAAACGGGGTCATATGGAAGAAGCTGTGAGAGCAGAAGGACAGAAGCACATTGAGAGAAGCTTGAAAGTCTTGCTCTTGGGTTGAACAAAGAGAAGATAGAAAAGCAGGTGAAAGTACAAAAGTAAAACAAGTGGGCAGAATTATACAAGGCCTTGAACTGAAATCATGGTCTTTCAATCCAGGTAGCAAAGGAAATGCTGTTTTGTGTTGTTTCTATTAAGCCAGGCAGCTCCCGAGCAGCCTTTTCTCTAGGACGTCTTTCAGTAATAGACCACTGCATCACAACTTCTCTGGAAACTTCTTTCCTTAAGTGAATCTTCACCATCAATGACCAAAATATGAGTCTGAAGTTACAATTTGAAAACTGCATGTGATATTCATGCTTGTAGCCTCTATGGATTGCCAGGCTAGTAAAAGGCTACTGGAAGTGTCTACATTATGGAAGTGAAGAACAAGGCTTTAAAACATAAATGTGGCATAGCATTTAGTTTATACAGCAAGAGAGAAATATAGCAAGCAGTGCTGGCACATTAAAAAAAATGAATTAATAATTAATAGCTTATTAATGTGTTAACAGCCCTTTGTAATGACACATAATTGTAGAAACAGTAATTTATTACCAAAATATTATTAACAGCTGCTAAATACGATGATTATCACAAGGTAAAAAAACATGAGTGTTTTTAAAAAATGTCAATTAGTAGATCCCTCTTAGGTCACATGAACAGCTTGTAAATAACTAAACCCAGTATTCTAAAGTAAACTTCCACTCGCTGGCTGTTGCTGTTGTTAATAAAGCAAGTGCTAAGGCCAAGATACAAAGAATAAAATTGACATATGCAACCAGGTTACATGGCACAGTAAGAAAAACCCAAACAAAAACAAAAAAAACCCCAAACCAAATCAAAGAAAGAAAGAAACAAACAAAAAAAACAAAAAACCAACACACACACACACACCCCCTGAAATAAAAAACATTAAAAAGAGTATGAAATTGTACATGTTTTAATATGTATGTTCATTTTCTCCTCTTGCTTTTTTGCCGCAGGAAGAATGACAAATGTTAGTTCTTAAGCAAAGCAAAAATCCCACCTCTTCATAATATTTTACATAGAAAAAAATATTTGGACATAAAATAAGCTGCAGGCATAATTCAGCCTAAGTAATTTGTTCCTATGTAAGGAAAAAAAGATCCAAAGTACAAAATGTGACAAAGGAATAAGCAAATTTTGTGCTGTTGTCCACGTAGCTGGAAGTCATTTGCTTTTACTGTTATGATGATATGAAACTGTCAAGGATATGTGGAATTAAAATAATACATTATTTTTGTGGAGACTGCATTGACTTTGACAGTATACATCCTATGCTACATAGAAAATCATATTAAGGTCAGTTTGGACAGAGCCTTGGGTGACATGGTGTAGAGTGAGATGTCTCTGCCCGTGGCAAGGGGATTGGAACTAGATGATCTTAAGGTCCTTTCCAGCCCTAACTATCCTATGATTCCATGATCATAACTCATCTTGATCTTCAAAATCAGGAACATTTCAAGGAGCCACAAAACAACACAGAATCACAGAATAGTTTGGGTTTGAAGGGACCTTCAAAAGTCATTTAGTTCAACCTCTAACATGTTGAAAAAATTCTCTCAATTTATTCTTCAGTTCATATACCCATTTCTTGATTTTACATCTGCTTTCTTCATACTCACTCTGTCCTTTATACACAAATTTTAGCACGTAAGCTAAAAAGTTGCCTGTTGATTTAAAAGAGTGCTGCCATGAACACTATCCCTAATTTATGTAAACTCAGTAGGACCATTCTTGTATGTGCAGATTCAGGAAAATGTTTCATTATACTGATATGGGGGACAAGGCATGGACAAGTCAGAAGTAAAAACCTGGTCCTGAACAGCAGCAGTAATTTCAGTTGAACCAAGTAAAAACAGGTTCAGAATTACATACAGAACAAGTGTTCTGTTCACTTTATAAAAGGCAAAATATTTTAATAAATGCGGAAGTGGATTTTACTAAGCAAACGGTTAATGGCTTACTCTAGTGAAGATCGGTATGGACAGATTGAAATGCCTCACCTTGAACATATTTTAAGTTTTTGTTCAAATACTTCATGAAAACTAAGGCTGTTGTCTTTGTGCAAACTGCCTTGTCATGTTACCCAAAGCTTCTTCTGCAGCGCTCTTAACTTTCTCCTCATGGGTAGTGACATGAGTGCTATAGTTTAGCTTTATGCTCCCATAAACATACAGAGACTTGCACATATCCAATGCTATAAATAATGTCATCTGCTTTCATCTGGTAATTTTATTTTAAATAGTAAACCAGTAATATATAAGTAGTTGCCTAGCCAGCAAAGTTGCATACACTTGATAAGAGATAAAAAGGAGATCAGGTTATACAGGAGCTATTAATTCATAGGTAGTATACAAAAAATTATACACTGAACTTTCTACATTGAACTTTGAATAAGCATTATCAAGATTACACAGGGTTAAGTGGTTGTGGGAAAACTGAGGCACAAGATGCCATAACAAGCAATAAAACTCTGCAGATTAAGGACAGTTAAATAAGCACAAAGGAGTGAGACCAAGGTTATGTGAACTGATTTGCTTATTACGGCCAAAATGAGCCATGAAACATAAAACATTATAACTATATCTCAAGATGTCAAGGTAATTGTGTCAGCACTTGCACGGAGACTGGGGAAACAGCAATATAATATTGCAAAAGGAAAAGCAAGATGAAAGAGATCAAAGTGTTAGGTGATGTGCTAGGTGGAGCTGTCAAAAATGAAAATCACAATTCAGACTGTTGAACTGTACTAGAATGTATTGTATTTACTAGTACAGTAATTCTTCTAATATCCTATCCATTATTCAAGCTAAATCCACTTGCAGTGCCAGTACACAGTATACAGCTATATAGGAATCTAGTAGATATTGAAAGGAGACCATCAATCTTTTTCCAAATAACAAGAGGCAAACATGTAAGAAGAAGGAACCTAACTGTTAAGAAAAGTTTAAATGAGAGAGATTAAACTTCAGAATGTCATGGAAAATGCCATGTCTAAAGTGAGATGTTTATTATAAGTATATAATATGCTAATATAGCAACTAACTAGCAAAGTGGCAACTTGATTTCAAACAACTTCAGTGTGTGCCTGAGAGCTAGCAAAGGATTTATAAAGACCATCCCTGCACAATTTTGCCAACTTCAGTGGGTTTTCTATTTAATAAAATATCTCTAGAAAGGGATTAAATGCAGTAGGGACTGACAAGCCAACATTCTTTCTTTATCCAGCACTTAGCTTTCATGAAACTGAAATTAATGATTTACACTGCTTTGTCTTTAAGACTGCAAGAATGAAAGCTTAAAGTCAGTTTCTTACTAATATTGTGAACATGCTGTAGATGAAACTAAGAGTCTTCTTAACATTTGTTTGTAAGAGCCATATGATTTCTTTAAATATAGGATATTTTAAGATACACTTCACAGAAAAATCAGTCCTATTTAATAAATCATGTGTTTAGGAGCAGAATGGAGTATTGTAGATACATAGAGGTTAACTCTTTTTAGAAGCTGTATAACCTGCCTTGTGATAATGCTCCCATTATTTAGTCATCAACCATTAATACAAAGTAACACTTTGCTAAACTGCTCAAATGACTTACTTAAAAAATTGAGATGTGGAGTCGACCTGTATGTCATCTTCAAAAACTCAGAAATGTACAGACACAACACTGCCTGTACACACTGCCTATGCCCAAACCAATCCCATTGTATTTCCGATTTCTCAACTGAAGTGTCCCACACCTCTCTGAATGACAAGTGATGTGGAGCTTTTCTTTGAATCTGCTTAGAAAGTTCATAGATAATTCTTCTGGATCTGCCTTTTTTTGAAGAGTGTAAGGATCAAAGAGAAAGACAGAAAAGACAGGAAAAGCCTGAATACAGGAATAAAATATTTCTGGGTTGACAGCATAAGAATTTTTACACTGTGCAGATTAGATGGTATTCAGGCAAATTACAAGTGCATCACAGAAAGGCATGGGGTAAGGGAAACTCTTTTGAGTGTTTTTAGCGTGTGGAAAATATTTCTGTCCAGGAATTACACAGAATTTTACCAAACTGGTATCCGACTAAACAAGGTTACAATCCAGATATAGGTTCTCAGTAGCACATTTGGAGATAAAATTTTGTGAAAAAAGTATCTCCAAAGCCACTCCCTTTAAACAATTGTGAAATGTTTAAATACATTAGAACACTTGCATGCCTTTAGCTTTAATGACTGCAGATGTTGAAAAAGCACTATAGCTGAACCCTTTCAAGATACCAATGAAATAATAGACTTTCATAACATTATGAAGGAAATTAGAGGACTAATGAGCATCTTCTTAACATGGGAAGACTTCAGGAAAATTACTTGAATGTGTATTTTCTCATAAAGAGGTAAAGAAATTAAAATATTAAAATATCAGCATTTTTGTTCTCAGTATTGGTTGGCAACATTTCCGTGGGTCCACTGCAGCTTGTAGCACAGAGGGTGGTTCTTCTTCAGCCAAAATGGGCTGGATAAAATGCAGAAGGCTATAGGACAGAAACTGAAAGTTCTATAGAACAGGCAGACTAATAAGCAGTTGGCCAAATAAATTTTTCATTTTAAGCCCATGAAGTCACACTATTGGGATGTACTGAATCTTGTGTGCTCCATCATAAAAAAAAAACCTAAAAAACCCAAAACCAAAACCAAAACTGAAAAACAAACCTACTTTTCTAACGTATTTGTTTTCCAAAAAAATAGAAAAAAAAAGTTTGATACAGCTAGGCCAGCTAGATCCTAAATTAAAGAGTATACATCAACCAAATCCATCAACCAAATATTTTAAATAGAAAAGATTTCCCAGAGCTTCAACGAGTAGTGGATTTCCTGTAATAAGAACTTTTTGAAATCAGAAGCTAAACTCACCATGATTTGTCTTAGGACACAAACAGAAGATAAATAAGAGAGAGGAAAAAGTCTAAAACAAAACCAAGTAACAATACAAGAGTGCAAAGGAAGAGGATATCAAATATCATTTACACTAAAAGCTTTCATTTAAAAAGCATATTTATTGAAAATAATTTCCAGTTCTGAGATTGTTTTGTTCAATTTTTCAAAAACACCTCTCAAAAAGATCACTTTTCATACCTCTATTTTCACAGTGAAAAGCACTTTTCAAAACACTGCAAGGTTTAACATGTAGGCATCCCTCAGATCAATGCTGTGAATGTACAGTTAGAACGTTCTTTATGGTTAATATTTAAATCTCTGAACTTGATTTATACTATCTATGCACTGATAAACACTCCATACACAAGGAAAAATCCTCCTTGGAAACTAAGTTAAAAGTGGAGTGAGGAAACTATTCACCTTTTCAGTAAAGTTTTCTGGAGAAGTCTATGAAGATCAGCTTTGGAATAAATACAATCCCATGGCAGATGGAACAGTGTTTCAGAAAATTCTGAATCTTTTGGTGAGTCTGTATTATTAAAATAGTTGCAATTTAGTTGAAGAAAAATTGCAACTTAATTTGGCATGGTGGGTGCAATTCCTAGCAATGGTATCAAATGAGTTTAAGCATAGCTTAATAGCTTAACTCAACTCTATGTCTGCATTACTATATAAAGAATACAGCTAAGGGAAACTCCAAGAGTTTAGATTTCTGATTGAAGGGTATTAATCAAGTTCAACCATGTACTGCCAGCTGAAACAAATATTTGGATCCCAGATTCCAAGTATTTTCTACCTATCTGGGTCCCAGGATTTATAGTCTTGGAAGAACAGCAGTCTAAAGTTAGGTCAAACTCAATATCTGTAATATAATTTAGATTTACTTAGATCTTATTTCTCTAATCTTCTAATATTGTTTCACTCTAGATGAAGGTGACCTCCATCCCTTTGCTGTAAATAGTGTAGCTATAAATAGTGATCTAAATGCTGCTTAACTGGAAGTAGCAGAGGTTTTTAACATACAGCAGTTGGACACAAGCTATTTCTATAAGAGGGACTGTATGTTTAACTGTCTAAGAAGAAAATTTTTTACAAGATATGTAACAGCAGTAGAAGCAATAATAATATTAGAACATGACATGTATCAATGAATTAACAAAAGATATGGAAATATTTGACACTTGAGAAAGATCCGTGACTCAGTAAGGAAGGAATGGCTAGAGAGAGTAATTACAATAGATACACCAAAAGTCGACTTCCAGGGAAACTGCATAATAATTCAAACTACCTCCTTCTGTTTTGAAAATCTTTGAGATACTGAGCTATTCTGAGAGTGCACTGTAATACTGGCATTGTTTTGGCATACTAGTAGATCTCAAAACTCTCTTCAAAAGGAAATTTCAACGATCCAAGGAATGTTTTTTTATCCCTTTTAAGGCAATGAGCACACAGCTTGCAACAATCTCAACCCACTGCAATCTTCTAACGTAACTTAATGTGGCAGTCACAGTAAGCTGACCAAATACCAGTCCACCTCTTGCAAAGTAGAATTTGTTTCATCGTGTATATCAGTCTTAAAGATTAGTGCATTACATGTCCATGCACTTTCTGCACCTGTAATACTCAAGAGACAGCTAGCTTGTACTTAGCCTAGGATCTGTTTAGCTTACAAGATCTATCTGGACAAAGCCTAGGAAAATCATGGCTGCAAAATAAACAAAAACTATGATCTGGGGGAAAATGAACAAATTTCCAAATTAATTTCAGAAGCTTAAAATATTTCATTTAAAATTTACATACTTTTTCTCCAAACTAATATTTCTATTTTGCCATTCAATTATATTCCTTTCCTGACAAGTTCACATTGGTTAGATTTATAATTAGAGAATAAAAGTGTGCAGTAGGTTATTTTTTATGTGGCTGTTATTTGATGGTCTTCATAAAACATCCACCTTGTTAATGAACAGAGGATAATCTTAGTAATTTGTGTCTTCTACTGACAATGATAACACCATTCGGAATTACAATAATTACACATGTCTTAGCAAAGAAGAAAACTAATATTCAGCAATGATTTTACAACTAATGGGGTGAGAAAGAGTAAACTATGTTACACTGCAGTGTACACAAACTCCACGCTTTTCCCAGAGCATACTTTGAGGGACAACACAATTACTTGCACAGTAAGACTTTGAGTTAAAAAAACCAAACAAAACACTATACATGTATGCTTTTTATAAACACAAACATTCAGAGAGCGTCCAGCTCTAACAGATGGAACACATCTATAGATAAACTGGAATGGGAAAACCTACAATATTACCACAGTTAACTGTTCAAGCAGCTAGTACACCCACAGCATTAAAGATGTTATATACACATCCACAACAAATGGATTGAAGTTAAGGCTGCAGTACAGTTTGCTCTTTCACATAATTTGTTTTTTCTGATTTTTATTTGATAAATCTAATATTTGTTAACACATTCTCTAAATGAATTAGTAAAAGAAACTTTTTAATGGTTTTTATCTTACAGAGTTGTATTCATACAGATGAAGGGTAGAGAAGGAATGAATGCATAAAGATCTAATGACGAATATAACAGTTTCACTGGTGATGTAAGTAAGAGGACAGAATCTGAATTACAGTATTTTTGGGCAAGTGAAGTTATTGGACTTTTAGAAGAAAATATAAGCAAACAAACACTTCAAAGAAACACTGGACTAAGAAGACAGTTACTCCAGGGTAGGAGCTGAGGACTGGATTTTTTAACGACAAATTACCTTGTTCCTCTACACATCGACAGAACTTGAAAAATTTAGTGCAAATGGCAAAAAGGTGTCACTTCAAACCCAAAAGAATGCTAAATGCCATTGTTTCACACTAGAGGTCACCCCCGGTAAGAAAATATAATTGTAGCATCTTTTATTTTCCTCCTGTAGCTGGTACAATATCGAAAGGCTGTTCCTTACAGTAAAGATGTAGGGGTTTTTTATTATTATTATTTATTTACTTTTTATTTGAGGCTGGTATGTTAAACAACATTTCAGTTAAGCAAAAGGAAATTTCATTAAACAGGATTCACTTTTCACTATCATACAGAATCTGTTAATTACTCACCATATTGAGACAGCTTTTGTTAAAGAAACCATATGCTTGATTCTAGGGTTTGTCTGTAAATAAAAAATACAGTAAAATTTTAGTTGAAGAACTTTTATGCCTATGACTTTTTTTTTTTTTCTTAGTTTATTGATAAAGGTCATCATTGACAGTTAAGCACAGTAGCATATATGTACACAAAATGTCTGCCATTTATTTGCTTTTGATCAGAAGTAGAGTCTGTATAATAATGTGAGCACACCTGAACTACTACTATTGATAATTTCTTTTGAATTTCAACAAAATGCATGTCTATGTCACTGAAAATATTACGAGTAATGATTTAGGGGGATTTGCAAATGAAAGAACTCAGTATTAGTTTGATGATAATATCACAATACAGCCACAGTGATTCTTTGCCTGTGTACTATACCGTATATACGATCTTCAATTTCTAACTAGGATTTTAAAAGTAGTGTTTGAGAACAAAGGTTAGAAATGTTGTATTTATTTGTGTCTGTACAGACAGAAGTTTGCACTGAATGTAATTAAGAAACATTTTTAGCACTTCCATTGCTCTATAAAAATGTCAAGTATTCATCAGTAGAAACATAAATCACCCTTTAATTATGAGAGCTTAAAACATTTATTTCTTATCAATGCTTACTTTATTCCTCTAAATTTTTCAGGAAGGCAATCGTATTCATAGGAGAGAGACAGCTAAGGTTTATGCCAAAAACTTAACTGCAGTAAATTAAAAGGATCTGACAGGATCAGGCCACTTCGCTGGGTTCTGGTTACCATGTTCTGAATAGCTTAAAACGATATATGTGCCAAAGCACCTTGGATAGCCAGTGAACCATAACAGCTACCGTTTCCCTGAATACTCTAGAAAATTACCCATCTGGCTTGACTGGATTTTCTTGCTTCATTTGGATAGGATGCTTATTGTCCACAATGGATATCTACAGATGTATACCTGCAGCAAGCCTTGGGGAACAAAAAGGACAAAGCAAACAACTCATCAGAAAACTATGTGCAGTAATGTAGTATACAGCAACTACAGAAACATACATACAGACACCTTGCACTACTTAGCCCGAACGTTCTAGGAGTGACTTTGGACTCTTGGATGCCTTTAAGATACAGAATTCTCTATCGTTTGTTTTGGGTTTTTTTAATGTGAAATAAAATAATAAATTTTATTTTGCTCTTTAAAAGAAGCAAGACTATGGCAAAGTGATGTCAATAATCTTTAAAAGATTTTTTTTATTTCATTCCAGAAGAAATCATTATATAAATGCAATATGACAAAGAACTGACAATTATTTTTTATCTTGCAGGAGTAAGAAGGGAAAAAAAGATTTGTAAACTAATTTTTTCAGGCAAAAATCAGAAAAACTCAAACCTAAGTTATGAAGTTTATAAGCCTGAGGGCGTTTATAAAAATAAAAGTACATAAAGTTCCAGATTGTAGGCAAGAAAAAAACAAGTAGGTTAAATAAAGAATGTGCTAAAAATTGTATCCATTAATTATGTAACTTTACATATTTCAAAAATATAGCTTAGATGCCCACTATCTCCACTATAGAAGTCCTCTAGGCTATATACATCATTGTAACTTCTGCTTTTTACTCAATGGAGAGTTTACTGAGAGGAGGTTTTTTTGTTCGTTTTTGTTTTAAGAGAGCTGATATGCTTCTTTAAAGCTTATTTGAGACTAACATGGATTCTAGTTTTAACTGTTCTTTTATGAAAATATTAATTTTCATTTACACATAATATACTTATAAATGAATTACAGCCAAAAGAACAGTGATCTACTTTTTACAGGTGCCTGTGAGGGTACAAAGGATAATGATGACAGCTATTTGTAATTCGTCTGCAGGAAGTAGAATCTAATTTTAGTTTTTATGAAAAGGATTTAGAAAGACTTGCAAGAGCTGGGGGACAACAGAGGGAATGAACCAAGCCAAACAAAAAACTAGAAAAAAACAACCCACAAGCAAGCAAACAAACAAACAAAACCCAACCACAAAACAAACCAAGAAGTACTTCCCTTGGGCAAAGATGCTTCCAGCACTTAAATAATTCAATCCTTGTGTTTATCTTAATGTGAGTTTACCTTCATCCATTACCATTTTCCAGCATCCACTAACATGCTATTATATATATCTTTGAATCATGCAACCGTCTTTATAAGTAGTTAACAAGAGTTATTATTACTACAGAGACTGAAAAGACAGAAGAATCTGTCATAATAAGTTGTTCAGACACAAACTTGCACAAACTCAGCAATAAATAATAAATACATACAGACGTATATGTATGTATATATACACACAGAAAAATTGGTACTATTTCAATGATCAGTTTAGTTCTACTTTGGACTCTTTCCGTCCCCAAAAAAACTGCAATAAAGGTTGATTTCTGCTCCTTGCAAATCTCTCACAAGCTAATAGTTGTTAATTTCACCACAGGTATATTTACTGCCGAAAATATATGCCTAAGCAACTTTGCATATAATGAACATACAACAAAGATGTTTGAGGCAGGAGTTACCTTAAGGTAGTATACCCTTGCATACTGCAATTGATAAAAAAAGATACACATTTAGTATGAAATGTATAGCAAGTGGTTATGCATGAGGACCAGTGTCTCCTATGTTCTTCTGCCAGAGACTCAATCAACTCATAGGGTTTCAACAAGAAGAATTGATTTAAAATAATCATAAAATCACAGAATGGTTAGAGTTGGAAGGGACCTTAAAGATTATCTAGCTCCAACCCCCTGCCACAGGCAGGGGCACCTTCCACTAGAACAGGTTGCTCAAAGCCCTGACCAACCTGTCCTTAAACATTTTGAAGGATGAGGCATATGCTTCTCCATGTCTCTCATTTTAAGGTCTAAACAGAAATAAAGAAGCCAGAAAAATAAAATTACATTCTTAGAAGTCTTATTTTTTTAATTAGTTATCTTCTACATTTCCTTGGTTCTTACAAGAAGAAACAATTACATTTAATTTGAGAAATTCTAGAATCATAATATTTCATCTGAAATCCAAATGTTTTGATGGTTCTAATTGCCTCTTTGTCCCTCTTTCTCTGCAGGAACATGAGGCATCCACACAGTCCATTTCAATTTAATGATCAGTTGCCAATTCAGGCTCTAGAAGCTACAGTGTTATAAGGAGCGCTGTGCCCTTGCTAATGTACTCTTGTCCACCTGATAGGACTGCTCTGCCAGAGTGGACTTCTTACTTCTGGTACCAAGCTTCCTCACTAAGACCTAGTCACAAGTTTTTACAAAGAACTGAACTGCACAGCGTAGAAATCCTCTGGTATTATTTGGTGGAAATCCAAATGTGGAGACAAATGAGTGATATATCATTTCAGGCAACAGCCTGACCTTGGGAATTCTGGCTACACACAACCCATTTTTACTGACTGACTTCAAGAACCATATTTATGCGTATACAAATATGTGTGTGTGTCTGTATATGTGCATGTATATATATATGCATACACACACACATACCCATATCACTCCAATCGTGCAATACATCAGCCTTAGGCCAACAAAGGCCTTCTCTCGTGCTGTTTCTGGTCTGGAAGAGGCTACAGACAGAACAGAAGATGAGACTAACATGGAGCGACTTCTCTGGTAGAAATCTCGTTACAGTAAGAGAAGGGCAGAGAGTGAATCAGTTCTTCCAGATGACCTGTTGTCCTGGGTTCAGCTACAGCAGTCATTTTTTCTCCTTCTTAGTAGCTGGTGCAGTGCTGTGTTTTTGACTTTCAGTCTGGGAACAATGCTGATAACACCGATGTTTTTAGTTGTTGCTAAGTAATGTTTACTCTGACCAAGGACTTTCTCAGTCTCATGCTTTGCCAGAGAGGAGGGGAAGCCAGGAGGAAGCAGAGGCAGGACACCTGACCCAAACTGGCCAAAGGGGTATTCCATACCACAGCATGTCATGCCCAGTATAGAAACTGGGGGGAGTTACCCGGAAGGCCCAGATCACTGCTCGGGTCGGGCTGGGAATCGGTCGGCGGGTGGTGAGCGGTTGTGTCCTTTTCCCTTGTTATTTCCCTTATCATTATTATTGGTAGCAGCAGTGGTTTGTATTATACCTTAGTTACTGGAGAGCTGTTATCTCAACTCGTGGGAGTTACATTCCTTCGATTCTCCTCCCCATCCCTCCGGGAGCGGGGGGAGGAAGGAAAAGGGGGGGAGTGAGCGAGCGGCTGCGTGGTTCCAAGTTGCCGGCTGGGCTTGAACCACGACACCTGTAGAAAGGCAATTTATGAGGAAGAGAAAAAGAAAAAAAAGGTGGCAGAGAAGCTTGGGAAGAGAGGAAAAATTAAGCTGCTTTCACCCTCTTTCTGACATCAAACAGCAGCTGAAGGATGGTGGCTGCTGTGATGAAAGGGAAGAGGAAAGCAGCAAGCAGGGAAGAGCAAAGCAGCAAGCAGGGAAGAGCAGGAGGTTTCTGGTACAGCTGAGAACATTTAGGACTTGAAAGGGTAACAACAAAAACCCTGAAGAATGCTCAGGAGTGCAACTGTGGTAGGAAAGGCATCTGTTACTGTTTTAGTCCACAGAATTCACTTAATGTGCAAGTTGTTAAAAACAAAGTGATACCAGGAGTGGAGTTTGGATACAGACAGTTTAAACCTGAGGTGGGAGAAGAAGGTAAGGTGAGAAAGGAGGGAGCTGGGCTTGGTTGGAATAAAGTGGGAAAAACAAAGAAATTAAGAGACAAGAATCACACTAAAAGTAAGATTATCCAATTTGACCATTTGCATAGTAAGTTCATCTTACTCCAAAGCAGAACCAGGACTTTTATGCCCTTGTGAAGCAGAAAGGATCTCAATTTTTCAGTTTTATCTGGAAGGCTGTGAACGATAGCACTCAGGTCTGTATTTTTGAAGAAATATTTGTCAAACTAGTCCACAAGAGAAGACAAAGCACTTTTGATCTGAAACGGATGGTCCCCAAGTTGTGAATCTCCTGAATTTCCCCCTTGCCATAAGATCTTGCAGCTCTAAAAACACGCTAAACTGTTTTTTCTAGTATTTTGATGCCTTAAGTCACCAACAGTTCTTCTTCTACGTAAAGTTAGGTAGCAACATGCATAAGGAGGACCATTTGCAGACTGATAAGCTTTTTACCATATATGTTGGCCACTGCTGAAAACTAATACCAATGCATAAATGTCCAGTCCAATACTAAAAACATGATCAATGAGATCTAGTATGTCTTACCAGACCGTTTATTACACACAGAAACTGCACAAGCATAATTTCTATGCACAAAACCAGATTAGCTAAGCATGAGAAAGCAAAAATTCATAATTCAGCCTGGTTTTCATGTTTGTGAAAAAAGTAATAGTAAAAAAGAAAAAAAAAAAAAGATGATCCTTCTTAAAAAAAACCAAAATCTTTATTTAAAAGGGGCTGCAAAAGGAAATTAAATGGCTACATCCCAGATCTTGTGACATCCAATGCATCATGCGAATGCATGGGTTTTGTGTACTTCTCAAGTCTAATTTTCATACTACATTTCTTTTTCAAACTATAGTATAGATTATAAAGCTGTGATAGCATTTGATTCAGGATGGTAAAAAAAAAAAACCAAAACCAACCCTCTCTACAACTGATTTTGCTCAGAAACATGAAAATGGCTATTTTTCTATGCAGTAGAAATGTGTGAAACTGAATCAAAGTACCAGTAGCAAACCACAGAACTCACAAACTGTCAGAAACTGTAAACACCTGACTTCTCAACTTGCTGGTTGACAGGCATTTTTAAAAATAATGTTAATGTATCACACTGTGCTGTGTGAACTAGACTGCAGTCAGTATGGGGAGTTTTCTGTTGCTCCAGTCCTAGCTGATGGCTCAAAACACAAGCATTCATGAAAGGTGCTCTAGATGTTCAAAAGCAGGAAAATTTGAGTGCCAAGTCTCAGTCCTCTGGAGAAGTAATCACCCTTACAGCAGATGCCATCAAGGTTGCAAAGAAGCAGGAAAGCACAACAGTATTTGCTCTTGAAAGTTAAAGCTCTACAGAAGGTGCTTGACTGATTGTTGCTGCATTCTTGGATGGCAGTGGTCTGATTTACAGCCAGAACTCACACATCGTTGCATGATTTTTACTCACGTTATGGCAAGCTGTGACGCAGAGCTGGCTTGAGTAATTAGGAACAGGAATCTCACGTTGGTTTTGCTGCATGGGGTATGTATGTTTGACTATTCCTTAAACTGCATTTAAAAGTGCACCTTAGACACAACACTTAATCTCAGTGCAGATGTCCTGACTCTGGCTCTTTTGGTTAGAATACTTTTATCCTTGGCCTTTTATCTAATTTTATTTAAAATTACCTGGAAATTTATTTAATTCAGACATAAAATTAAATAGTAATTGTTTTCTTTTATTCTTTCTACTTGTGCATGTGCCTACAACTATTTTTCATCAGAACTCCTTTCGTCTAATGGCCTGCCATGCGTAAGAAATATGCTAATAGAAAAAAGATGTTTGGTAGAAATTCAGAAACAAGGATACATCCAGGTTCTGATTATATGCAGTTTAAACTCCGGTGTCCCATTTCCCTTTTGTTCTTCCCTTTGTCTTTGATCTCACCACAGCCCCATTTATTTATATCACTTTGCTCACTGCCAGAAAGGTCTCTCTATTTAGAAACCAACATGCATCTATCTGACCCTGTTCCAGAGTCCTTCTTTTAACAAGGAACAAGAGCAAGCTGTTGGCTCAGTGTCAGTGTCAGGCTCTAAAGTCATCAGCAATATGAAGCAACAAAGAGATTTGAGCCCTCTTTGGCTGTAAACCATCACCTCTTTAGCATTCATGTTTGCCATGCCAGTTTAGAAACCTGAAGTCCAAACCAACCTCAGACTCAAGCCTTGGCTTTAATTAGAAGGAGTAAATTTTACTACAAAGCCAGGTCCCAGGCCATTTTAAGATATCTGAAATGAGTGAAGAACAGAACATAAATTCTTGTTTACAGGGTAAAAAAAAAAAGGAAAGAAAGAAAGAAAATAGAAGCTCTGGGCTTCTATTAAGCTGATGCATTTGTTTGAACCAATCCTTTCCCCTACACAGATAAAGGGAAACAGAAACAAGGATTTACGTAAAATACATCCAGTTATATTATCACACACTTTTTATTCACAAGAAATATCCATACGTAAGTTTACAGATCTAGTTAATGACAGGAATATATTTGATTGTTAGATTTGTATTTAAAAATCAAAATTTTACATTAAAATTATTTTATGATTTATGATTTGTAAAATTTACAATGAATTCAGATTTCTTTCCTACTATGCTTCTGTAGAAATACAGTTATGATAATTTTTCGTTTCATGTTGAAAAAAAATCTTTTTGAGACTCACTGAAAGGAAACAAATATAAGCTCTTCATGCACTGAAAAGTCAATTCTGAAAATGAGAAAAGCATCTTTTAAAATTTTACCTGAAACACTTACTTAGAAAATAAAACACGCTATCCAGTTGCACTGTATGTCTTCAAGGCTGCCTTCATTACTGTCAGCTAACCACAGTATGGATTTAGGATAGGAAAGAGACATGTCTTTGCATTCTCTCTGCAAAGCTCAACAAATTTAACAGTCTATTTGTTGAGAGAGACGGGAGCAGAGGCTAAAAGAATATACATATGTCTGTGATTGATGCCAATTCTTTTCAATTCCTTGACACTAGGTAAAGGGTGGAGTGTTTCAAGCAAAACAAGCTAGACAATATTATGTCCGTAAGAACAAGTTCATGTAAAGGTCACTTACTTACATAATTAGTCTTGGTCATTTCTGAGATTGTCAAAAATAATACATTAGTAGGCTAGAAATCTTAAAGCTGACTTAAATATCATGGGTGAGGAAAAAAGGAAGACAATTACATATCTTTTTATTTATCATCTTTGTTTTGAGTCTTTAGGATAGATCGAGGCCAAACTTCTAATTTTTCTCTGTAACTAGGAATAAAGAAACTTTTCTCCTTCTTTCCTCATACCCTCAGTGAAAGACATACTTTCTATTTAATACCTGTTCCCAGCAACCAGAGCCTGAGCTAAACATTGAGCTATCACCGTTTTGTGACAAAACAGTAAGGACTGGCAATGCTCCAAAATTGTCGCTAGTAAGAAGTGTTCCTTTCCCTCATGAATAGGCGGCTTATCATTTTCTTCAAAACAAACCAGATACAGGACTTACATTTCTTCAGGTGTGCAGCTGAGCCAGTTCTGCTGCTCAGCTTCCTAGATTTGCAGGGAGACACAATTGTGTGTTCACGAGGCCATGATGAAGAGTCCTTGCATTAAACAGAATAATTCAGATTCTAGGAGAAGCATGGCCACACATTGTGGCTGGCCAGTCATGGCTCACCAAGTGTAGACTTCAAAGCCCAAAGTTCAAGAATCCTTAGCTCAGACATCCTTTAGATAGCAAGTTGACAGTGGAGAACACAGCTGATCTTTGGCTTAAACCTTTCGCCTAGTAAAAAAAAAAAACAAAACCCCAAACAAAAAATCCTTGATTTGCAAGTTATCCTGGAAGATAACTTAAAATCTTTATGAAGTTAGAAGTAAAACTTTAGAATGTTGCAAGATCAAAGTTCTTTCATCTACCTTTGCCAGTAGCCCTGGTAGTCTTGTGGCACAAACTAAAAAAAAAACAAAACAAAACATGTTTTCTTACAGGTAACAGAGTTACACAGAGATGCACGAAGTTGGCTGATATGTTAATATTCTCATTTTCTTCTGTTGACAAAAGTGCAGCTTTTTTTTATTGTTTTACTTCAGTAACAAGGTAATCCATTTCTTACTTTTATACTGAAGCCATCTCAGCTGATTTGCTTAACAGTGTGTCAATGACTTAATTTTTTTTTCTGCAGTGAAAATGAGTTCAAGCAGCCAAGTCTCCTTCCTTTCACGAAAACTCAGCATCTCTAATGGCTTTTCCAAGCAAAGCCTGACTCTTTCTTTGGTCACTCAGAGTGCATGGTGGTAATGAGTCCTTGTCTGCCACAACAGTTTTTATTTCTGTTGGCTGCTTTCCTTCATGCTTCCCTCAATCTGGAGAAAGATTTATAAAATTCAGGTTCCCAGAAGTTCCTACTGTTCACATTATTGTAGTGAATAGTGAATACTTTGTAATAACAAAACAGGCAGATTAGAGAAAAGAGGACACAGCTGGCAATAATATTGACAAGATTCTGGGCAGCAGGATGGGCAACATATTAAGGGTGTTTAATATTTCTTCTCCCACTATCTACCATTTAAAATTCAATTGCACTTAGATGGGATTTCCATGGGAATTAAGCATCCAACTCCAGTTGAATATCAATAGAATTTTGAGCCTCTAATACCCGCATTCTACTTTGAAGATCCTTGCCATAATCCATTTGGAGAGCATATCTGTCCACCTACAACACACTTCCAGTTAACTGTATGCTAATCATGTATTTGTTATGCACATACAAGCTCACTTTGTCAAATGAGGACAAAAAGTAAATAATTATAAAGGCTGTAGGAGAAGGGAAGAAAAACGCTTGATGAAATTTATCCTAAGTACAACACAGTTTTGCATTTAGAATATAAGGAAAGGTACAGTTCTATCTGTGAAATCAGCATTTGAAATTAACAACAAAAAGGAAAAATAATGACACAAAATCTTCATTTCTGGTTTATGTAATGTCTTCTCCCTCGTATGTTTCTAAAACATCTATTTCAACCACTAGAGAACTATAGCAAGTTGAAAAACTGCAAATTCCCTTTCTTGCAGTTTGTTTAAAATAAAATACGACCTCTGATTCCAATAATTTCTTTTAGGGAACACCATCCTATCAACATCATCTCAGAGAAATGTCTCTTCAATCTCTGTTATTTTTAAAGTTATTATTATTTCATTATGCAAAAGATCTGTCCAATATTAGGAGAAATCACCTCTGTGTTAAGGGTCAGGAGTGGTCTACAGTTCCATTTAAGAAAAATCCTTGGAGCATTTAATGTTCCCCACAAACACACATACTAATCCAAATAGTAATATGTGGGAATTCTTGTAATTCTGACTTGGCTTTTCATGTTAGAAACCTGAAATCCAATCATGGATGTCACAAAAATAATTTTACCAGTATTGAATTAAAAATACATTTTTTCAGTTCTGATTTCCCAGAAAGTGTGAGACTCATAATAGTGACAGAAAAATGTATAAAGTTGTTATTATTATTATTATTTAATAACCTTTATGATCATCAAGTTCAACCAGTAAACAGCACTGCCAAGATGAGTTGTTGTGTCTCATCTTGGCAGTCCCGAGACTGTCCCAAGAGAGAGAGAGACAGCCACAGAGACAGGGAATTTGAACAACCCTGCACTGTTTATCAGGCATACAAGGACAGGAGGTAAATGGTGAGAAATCACAGCATACTTTGGTGAGTCTGTAACAGTGATTTTTTTTGTCTCAGGTGAACCTTCAGAGTCCCTGAAGGTCACATATTGAGGAGCTTTTTAAGATCTAGGGAGGAAAGGAAGCAGACAGACTAGATAAAAAGAAAATATCAGAGTACATTAAACAGGGTAAGTATATAAAATGCCTGTAGTTGCTTGCCTGCAATTCCAACTGATATATACCACATTTAAAACTACTGCAAAACATTCCCGTAGTTCGTAATACAGACAGGGGAGCATCACAACATCTAGCAGTACAAATTTTATTCAAATGTAGTTTATATTATCTAAATCCAGCTGGAAATTTTCCGAGGACCAACATGAGATTGCCAGTACCTTTAGCTTTTGATTAAACTAGGTATGCATGAAGAATGGATTCCCTGACTAAGGTACTTTACCTTACCTTAGAGATGAGATGCACAAATAGTCACAGAATTAAAACAAAACCTAGATATATGAACAATCTGTGACTTGCTCTAATTCTAGACTTATTACAGCAAGGAGAAAATTAAGTAAATATTAATGTCCTAAGAGACCGTTACCGTAAGTATGGGAAATGCTGAAAAAATATGATTAATAATTATTAGAACAGAGAACAACCATTAAGTTCTTATTAGTTTTCACTCTTCGATCACCAGACACTCTTAAATCTTAAAAAATATCAATACAGTAAGATGACAGTACACATAAAACAAGTTCCTAAATGTCTATTTCATCATTGAGGCTTGGCTGAGATCTGCTCAGATTCAACTGTTTGTTCACAATGTTGCAACATTGTAACCAGATTAAATCACCAGTAATTCTCTTGCTATCACTGATGACAGCTTTCTTTGCTTTTCTCTGTCTGGTTAGTGCAGGTTATCACAATACTTTACATTTTTCCTTTTAATACCACATCAGGGCCCGGTAAACGACTCATAGAATCCTTTCCAGATGAACCCTGAAAACATGTTCCTCAAATAGGATTTATGAACAGCTTAAGCTCACCCTGTTCTTACAGTATGAGGAATGTTGCCAGGCTACTAACACCCTAGGATCATGCATGCAGGTCTAACAAGAAGACAGAAAGTGCTTAAAAAGCTGGTCTCTCTAAGACAGAAAAGACATAGCTTTTTACTCCAAGATATTCACATTTTTAATTTTTGTGGAATACTTATATGGATACTTAACGGATGCTAAATAACAGCGTTTTCCTTTCAAAACTAATGTTATGCAACCAAGGAGAAAAAAAAGAATGCGCAAGCAGTACTTTGACTTATTTTCACATTTTGGGGAAGCAAAGAGAGTCCTCAGAAGATATATGCCTATAAAGATGCTGAAAAAGAAGCAGGAAGGGATAAGTAGTCATCAAAAAAAGTAAACCACCTGTTAGGCAAGGACTAAGGCCAAATAAAGGTTATTTTCTGCAGTATCTCTTTATGTTTCTATTTTAAGAGTTCACAGACATTTTAGCACAGAAGCTTCTTACAATCACACTGCATTGAAAAAATTCTAAAAGTGAACATAGTCCCCCTCACGAGGAGGAGAAACTTCAAATATAGCAATGTGGGCCATTTTACACTTCACCAAACCATTCACATAGCTCTGATTTGTGACTTCATAAGTATGTACTTAATGTCTACCTATCATATGACTTTATAAAACAATTATCCTCGTGGTGTATGAACAAAGTTTTGCATTTCAAATGAAGTTGCTGTCCCATGAGAGTCAGATTAAATACCCAGTTAAGCACTGATTTAAATGTAAAATTAGATTGGATTACCATCATGGCATTCAACTTGATCTGAAGTCAGAATGTTTCTGGGCTCATTTATCCTTGCAGAAGATCACTGTGTTTTGCACTGAGATTAACACTCTGACATGGCAAACAAGCATGCCATATAATGTTTGAGGAAATAAACTTTAAAGTGAAAGAAACCGAAAGGCATAATTACCCATGGCAAACAGGTTTGTTCACTGAGTGATTACAGTGCCTTTTAAAATCTTACAATCTACCATGGTATAGAACAATTTAAACTTCAGTTGCTTTTTCCTGAGGTACTTTTTTTTCTTTTTAGCAGGCTTTCCTTATGATGATAGTTCAAACATAAGGTATATCCACTGAGCTACTCAGCACACAGGAGAGAAAATACATTATGCAGTTACCTGTTACATTAGGATGCAATGCACAAATAAGTAAATAGTTTAACAGTTTCAAATAGGTATAATTTCTTTCAGGTTCAAATATCAGTTTGCTTGTTTTGCCGCTGCTAATCACCTCTTAAATAAATAATTGTGCTATTGCCTCCAAAGAAGTCCAACAAAACTGATGAAGGGCCTAGAGCACAAGTCTTATGAGGAGTGGCTGAGGGAACTGGGGTTGATTTGTTTGGAGAAAAGGAGGTTCAGGGAAAACCTTATTGCTCTCTACAAGTACCTGAAAGGATGATGGAGAGAGGTGGATATAGGTCTCTTCTCCCAGGTAGCAAGTGACAGGACAAGAAGTAACGAACTCAAGTTGCAGCAGGGGAGGTTTAGATCAGATATTAGGAAAAACTTCTTCACTGAAAAGGTTGTGAAGCATTGGAACAGGCTGCCCAGGGAAGTGGTTGAGTCACTACCCCTGCAGGTGTCTAAAAGTTGTGTAGATGTGGTGCTTGGGAACATGGTTTAGTGGTGGACTTGACAGTGTTAGGTTAATGGTTGGACTTGATCTTGAAGGTCTTTTCCAACTTAAATGATTCCATGATTCTACCTATGTTCTGTGTCTCATTTAACTTTCAAATTCTGTGTGTGTTTTGCTCCTAACAGCTTATTATGAGCTGTAATTAACAATTTTGCTGAAAACAGAGCCCTGCATTGAAAAGAGCCCACAATCTATCTGGTAAACACTCAAAACACAAGGCCTCTGTTTTAATAACAAAACCTGAAGTCGTGCATGTGTAATGGTACTACTGTCTTTTTCATTCAAAATTACCACCTGGAATTTACACAGTAACACTGGAGACTCCTATAAGCACACAGTGATTCCTCAGCAGATCTTAGCAGAATCTACACAAACATCAAAAGTGAAAAATGACTGAATGACCATGGACTGAATACAGAATTGGACATCATATGATGTAAAGCTGAAAAAAAAGACCCCACAGATTCTTAGCAGACCTCAGCAGATTGAAAGGTCTTTGTACGCTACACTGCTCTAGGGTTGGGTTTCGTGTATTAGGGTAAGGTAACCCTGGGCATCCAATATGTAGGATAGATTTGTAGATTACAGAAGTTCTGTGGCAAATTCTTAATATTTTTTTAATAAGAACAGAATTTCTGGGTTTTATACTCGCTCTGACAGAGTTTTAAAGTCTGAAACGGGGAAGAGGTAGTTTCTTCCTAATTATACTATTAACTCTTTGATCATTTGCATGACCTGAATGACAGTAATACCCTTTAAAACACTGCCATGCAAAAGATTATGGTCAATACGGGCTGGACTGGGTGTTTTTAGGTCCTAGTAGAATAAAAGCAGAGCAGCAAGAGTACAGACGTAGCAGCAGAACTGAAATTATAAGATACTTTCCAAACTATGTAATTAATTATTCCCCTCATGGTCTGCATTACAAGGAACTGATCGTGAAAAATCGTATCTCCATTTGAACAAAAATGAAGGATACAAATTATATCCCAAATGACCTGGGGTATTGAAGGAGAATGAATTAATTCATTAAATATTAGAACTTTGCTTTTTAATACACGTTTTAATAAAGAAAGAAAAAAAAAGGAAAGGAAAGTAAAAGCATTCAACAATAAAAAGAGGTGTTTGGAAGAGCTTGCTAAACAACCCATAGATCTCAGCAAAAAAACCCCAGGTTCTTCCATATAAATGCCTACCATCTTTTTTTTTTTTTTTTTTCATGTACAAACACACCAAGTATATATTATGCATTCTCCAGGGCAAAAATATTGTTACTTAAATTGCATTCATATGATTCCTTGATTAAAAAAAAAAAAATCAATCTGCCAGATCGATTTCTCTTAAACAAGTTCATCATACTCTGGAGCAATGAACCAATCAATAGGGAATGTTTCTTAGACACTTTGCAGCCATCCCACTTTAGTAATTGCTAGAATTTCATATTGACAGGTGATAGGGTGCTTTGAAAGATGAACTGATCTGTTAGCCTGTAGTGCTACAAGGCAACACTCAGCAATAAAGATATACCCCTAGAGGGCCAGGGTTTGGAAATCAAACAGGAGGTAAGCTCTAAACATTATACATTTGACCCTGGAGGTAACTCAAGAGTATGTTTTCTGGTTGCATTCAAAGCCACAAAAAAGAAAGAGGAAAGGAATTGCTACTACATAATTTTGAAATTATTTTTTCATTAAAGAAAAGGATGTTGCGTGGCACGATCTAATTGTGTATGTTGGATGTTTGGATAAAAAAAGAAACAAAACCAACTACACAGAAATCCAAACCCAAAACAGATTCAAAATGTGGCTAAATGGTGTTGTTCTTCAGTAGGAATCTTGATTTTGGTCACAAGTTCCTGACTGAAGCAGAAATGGCATAAGAATTTACACATAAGGTGGCTGGAGTGGGTAAAAGGATTCCTATCTAACAGTATACACAGGAAAAATTATTTGCCTTGTAATGATTCTTGAACAGCTGCAATCCACGTTTCCACAACCTACCAACTCAGCAGGATATCATAATATATAAAAACCAGCTACTGAAATCAAGGCTTGATTCATTATGAAAAGGACTCTCAGCTGTGTGCTCAGGTCACATTGTTGGATGCCTTTTGCAGAAATATGCCAAAGCACAGAATCCATACACACTGCCAAAATGAAAATTTATGACCTGCATTCTTATCTGCTAATGGTCAAAGATTTGAGCTTTGTCTGAGCTCACTTAAAACACTAAGTTGGCTACAAGAGTGGAAAAGCATTCATTCTGCATTTCTGAAAGTCTTACATTTGGAAAGAAGCAAATACCCTGTATTTAGCTATGGGGTCAGTGCAGGGAAGTTAACAACAGCACTGACATCCACAGGTGTAGGATCAAGTGCTGCTCTCCAGTACTCAAGTATACACTCCAGTAAGTCAGTTGGAGTTTTCACACCTTGAGGACAGCCACAAGCACAGTGGATGCTGCACTGCACAAAGCACTAGTGCTATCACACACATAGACCTCAGATGCTGCCAGTGAACATCAGCTGCCTTATCTAAACATAACCAGATAGCAAGAATGCCTTATTTTCCCTTTCAGTTCACCATTTCAAACACTGCTCAACTCAATGTATCTGTAATGAGCTGCTTGTATGATCTATTCTATGACTCTATGTAGTGGCATACATGGACAGCCAGTTATGGCACCTGTAATTTTTTTTTTATTTTTTTTTGAGGCAAATTCAGATGTCCTTCTTCCAGAGGAGATAAAAATAAAAATCTCTGTACTATGGAGAGCCCTCAGTGATACCAGTATGTAAGTTCAGAATAGCATTAGCTACGTGACATCTGTGAGGCAATGCAGCCACATATCTACGTATCTAAATGAAAACCTTTGCTCATCTTGCATAATATTTCTTCTGACATAATCCAAGCAACATCTCAGCCTGACACAGCCAGGATAAGAAACATGCTTCAAACAACTTTATTTCCATTTTAAATCCTCTGAAAACTATATACTTCCAAAGTATCTGGGAATGCTGGTTGTACCATGTCCTACCGCTCCCCGCCCCCCATTTAGACCATACACATCCATCTACAAATAGAATTTGCAGGTGAGCCAGTCTTAAAATAACTTTTTTACTATCATAAAGTAGATTGAACAAAAACATGACCAAAATCTCCATGCTTAAAATTACTTTGATTTCTTGTGATACAATAATAAGAATCATGAAGTATGTTTTTATCACATACGGCATGAAAAAAATATAATTAATTACATGTCAGTTTTTAAATTTGATTTTTATATCTACTTCTTTAATTTGCCAGATCACACTCCCATCTCTGGGCTTAGCTGGGAAGGTGTGTAAATGAAAAATCTTAATACTATCTGTAATTTGTCTTTCAGAGACTGTTTTCAAAGTTGTAGGAGCTAATTTAGTACAGCTGGGTCTATGACATTCAAGCCCAACTGCAAATAATAAAGAACTACTACTTGCTAAAGAAGCTAATGGTAGGGACAGAAGCTACCTTTATCTAGATCTGAAGGAGTTAAAACTGAGTCTTATGTAGATATTCTTTGAAAATGTTCAATCTTAGCAGCACTGTGTTTGAACATTCATGCTACTATAGAATTGGTATGATTGAAAGGAAGATAGAAATTGTTTATTAATATTGCACCTCATTGTTAGAAGTGAAAAGAAGAAGAAATAGCATTTTTGCTTTTGAAATGAGCAATTGTGCAGTATATGTGGATCATAATGCAGGGAGGAAGTAACAACAAGTACAGAAGCCAGAGGACATAGTTTCTGTTCCTACTGCTTAACAATTTAACCTTTCTCGCCATCTAACTAGTCGGGTCATTTTCCATTGCTGCTTACCAATTCATACACATGCTGCAGAAGAGTTTTCCATACCATGTGGGGGACATCTTTAATGCATTGGCTTTTACTGAAAGAAAATGAATTCAGCAAACCAGATCATTTTTAGGTCACACTGTTTTTTTCTTAGTTTGTAATTTCTGAATTTCTCAACCTCAATGACAGGAAAAATGCTCTTCCTGGTTCTATTTATTTTAATGGCATGAATGTCTTGTACCCACTTACATCCTACTACTTGAGTTGAACACCTTCTAACAAAAGAAAATAATTTCAGTATTTATTACCATAAAGTGCACTCTTAGTCAAGTGAAAAGTAAGAAAGAAGTGGAGCATATCTCAGTCACTCTCCAAGTAAAACAAGCACAAAATCACTTTTAAAGTCTGCTCAACCTTTTGTAGCTGAGGACAAGCTTAAATATACATCTGATGACCTAAGCTTATAACATAGATGAGGTGTACAAATTTTGAACCATATCTCCACAAGAACTTCTTATTAAGAAATGACAAATAGAAACTGTGATGTTAGTTACAAGGTGTGCTAGAAAGTCTTCTTCCCATTGTGTGCACGGGGAGAGCAGGGAGAGAAAAATCACTAGGAAATTCCCCCAGTAGGACTCAGGAGTCACCAGTTCAGTTCCTAGTTCTGCTGCAGGACCTCAGACAAGAAATTCTACCATCCTGTACCAGTCTTGCTCACCTTCATTTCCAAATCCTTTCAGCAAAGACTATCTTATTAAAGATTTGTTCAGCACTTAAAAATGCAAGCCCAAACTCCGAGGTAATTAATGTGGGGACAATTAACAGCAGTTACTGGTAAAGTGTGTCACACAATAGTGACCATGTTACTTCTCCATACCAGAGTACCATACTCAGTTCCAAATAGATGCCACAAACTGCAAATAAGCTACTGGAGGAAAGTAATTTGAAAAGGTAATAGCAAGAAGCAGCAAAGAAAAACAAAGCAGATTTGGAAGGTATCTTTTATGTCAGAAGAACCCCTCATAGATAAAAAACAAATGACCTTCAGTTAATTGAAACAACCTCAGAATACCTCCTACCCAGTAATACCAGTAGATGTTAACAGTCTCCAGCTCACTAAGGTTTCCCAACATACAATTCTGACAGCTGAGCAAGAAACCTCTGGTATCAATTTCTCTGCAGAGGTGCCGAGATGTATTCAGCACAGCTACCAGCTGTGATTTCATGCCCATCAGCAAAGCCTCCCCATCCCAGGCTGCAGCCCATTGCCCCAGCTGCTATGGTTAGGACTTCAAAGCTATTTTTTTAGAAGTGCACATTGCATCTGTGTGCACAATGGATGTACACAAAGCAAACCAGACATCTGAAATTGAACAGCAAGAGCATAGGCTAAGGCTACAGAACAGCCATATCCTTAGGAGTAGCGTGTCTCAGCAGCTGTCTGGAAAGAGCTGTTTCCGAGACTAAAAAGAGTGTTTTGGTTTGGTTTAGATTTTCCTACTTCAACTTACCAGTAGCTTCTGAAAATACTAAAAGAACTAAAGGTGGAAATATTACCCCCACAATTACTTAAAAACTAGTAAGACACCATTTTCTTCATAATTTTAGTGATCCGTTCAGTCATAGAGTAACACTAAAAAGTGAGGGAATGTTAAAGACTTCTGATACTCGTAGGTAAGTTTGTATGTATGTGTATGTCTGCATTTTTATACAGATATAGCTATAGCTATAGCTATAGCTATAGCTATAGCTATACATATACATATACATATACATATACATATACGGTAGCCTGAGGCTGCCAGAAACTTTGCCTGCTGAATGAATTATAGAACAGAAAGCAGATGGGCTGTGTATATGAAACAACCACTATCTGGCATGATGTGCTGCGCAATTTGGCTGCGAAGATTAAATTGAGCTATTGAATGTTTAATACACTATGCATAACAAATACAGCTAGAGCCACAAAACAGCATAAATTACAGAATTGGTATTCATGCTGTCTTTCCCAGGAATCAATACACTGCCACAGCTCATAAGAGTCTGTTGTTTAACACACATAAAGAAGAGAAGAATTCTTCTATTAAAATGAGTTATCTGGGCTATTTACCAAAGGCAGTGATTTAACAGTGATAAAGTCTATGTAGTGCTGTTGAATGCAGATGATAATACTTCTTGTCCTTGTCGGCCTATTTCATTGCTCCTATCAGTTGCTACTGCTCCAAGGTCCCCTGGGTACATTAGCAGTCAGCCAAGGAAGTGTGTTTAAGTAATGGACATAATGTTCACATTTGCTAGACCAGCCTTCTCCCTAATCATGAATTATTCTTCCCCAAGGCTCAATTGGAACATTACTTTAGAAGCAGAAGATTTAATCCTTTTCAGCTGATTGGAGGGAATGATTACAGTATTATTTTCTTGTACAGCCTGTCTCCAGTGAAGGTGCCTTTTTCTGTCCCCATCTTTAATAGGCAGCAATTTTTATTTCCCTGGAGGGAAATGGCAATGAATTCAAAATGGGATAAATCTTCGGGAATGTGAGGTGCTGAGACTGTAGATCACTGCTGGTTAGTTAATTACATTAGCCCTTGTTTCATCTCCAAGACAAAACACCTTGCTAGAAGGCAAAAGGAAGGAAACATTCAAATAACCAATTATACTGCCTATAAACCCCAGACTCCCTGCACCTGATTTTAGAAAGTAATCTACTGCTTTGATTTTTATTTGATACATTCAGTCAAATAAGCAGTGCACTGTTCCCTTGGACTATTTTAAGGATTATTCAACCTGCAGAAATAGATTGTATCTTTATCCAGTGGTTACTGTTAAAACAGGTACAGGCAGGAGCCTAAAAAAGGAGACATTTATAGACTACCATGAATGTGATTGCAGTTGGCATACAAGGATGTGTTTACCCAGACAGTGAATCCTGTATCCTGTGAGATGGAAAATCAAATATATTCTTTACACACAGATGTTAAATTCACCTTTGAACACTGGACACACAAACAACTATTTGAGTTTGTAATTACTGATGTTTCATCACGAAAGGTGAAGGAAAAATTATAATTGTATCATCTTTGTTCTACTTGGGAATATGGTTTGACAGTCTAATAATTCTCAGTAATTTTTCTTTCCATATGTCGTG
>NW_009939530.1:0-7851 GCF_000696875.1 Nestor notabilis | reverse complement strand
AGAGACAAGGATGTTGTGCAGGACAGTGTCACACTTTGTACAAGTCCTGGTAGATGATGCCAACTGCTCTGCCACTGTCCATCAGTTCCGTAGCCCCATCATAGAAGGCCACCAAATTGGTCAGGCAGGATTTCCCCTTAGTGAAACCATGTTGGCTGTCATCAACCACCTCGTTGTTTTTCATGTGCCTCAGCATGCTTTCCAGGAGAATCTGCTCCAAGATTTTGCCGGGCACAGAGGTGAGACTGACTGGTCTGTAGTTCCCCAGGTCTTCCACCTTCCCCTTCTTGAAAATGGGGATTACATTTCCCTTCTTCCAGTCATCAGGAACTTCACCTGACTGCCATGGTTTTTGAAATATGATGGACAGTGGCCGAGCAACTTCATTCACCAGCTCCTTCGTCCCTTTGTGCACTCCACACTGAAGTCTCTGACAGCTTAGCCTGGGTGACAGTTGTTCCCCACGCCCAAAGCCTGCTTATTGCTATGATTTGGAGAATGAGAGTAACACTTACCAGCTAGTCATTGAAGAAATAATGGGTTTGGTATGAAAATACTGGTGGTTCTGAAAATACTGTGTCCAAAGAGTTATATCCAAATGAAAACCTGTAACAAGTGGCGTCCCTCAGTGATCCGTACTGGAACCAGTGGTATTTCATATCTTAATAACATAGCAAGACTGAGTGCACCCTCAGCAACTTCGCTGATGACACCAAGCTGAGTAGTGTCATTGGTATGCTAAAGGGAAGAGATGTCACTCACAGGGACCTTGGCAGGCTCAAGGAATGAGCCTGTGTGAACCTTATGAAGTTCAACAAGGCCAAGTGAAAGATCTTGCACCTGGGTCAGGGCAATCCTTAATATTAGTACAGTGCGGTCCCCAGCACAAGAAAGGCATGGATCTGCTTGAGCAGGTGCAGAGGATGATAATGATCTGAGGGCTGAGAGAACTGGGGTTATTTAGCTCCAGGGAGACTCTATTGTGGCCTTTCAATATATAAAGGAAGTTTTATATAAATATATGTACATATTTATATCTACCTATAAATATATGTATAGAGAAAGGCAGAGAGAGGCTTTTTACCATGATCTGTAGTAAAAGGACAAGGGGCAATGGATTTAAATTGAAAGGGTGGATTGAGATTGAACATAAAGAAGAACGTGAACATAAGGATGAGGGTGGTGAGTCACTGGAACAGATTACCCAGAGCACTTATGGATGCCCCATCCTGGAATTGTTCATAGTCAGGCTGGATGGGGCTTTGAGCAACCTGATCTAGTAAAAGATGTTCCTGCCCATGGCATGGGGGTTGGATGAGGTGATCTTTAAAGTTCCCTTCCAACCCAAACCATTCAGTGATTCCATGAAATATCTGAGTATTTTATGTATTGCTTATTCTCTCCACAGCAAGATGTGTACCATAACAGCTGAGTAGGTGGATGAAAGCAGGGGACAACAGCCTTTTCTCACTTGATTTTCTGCAGAATAGCGCTGACAAGTGTTTTCTGAGACAGATTACTAGACTGGGCTCTGCAGGCAAGACAGGGATTGCCCTGTGCAGTGCAGGAATCACAGGTGGTTTCCGTGTCTTGAAGCTCAACATTGTCAAGACAAGTTCAACTTGGCATCTAAATTGTTCTCTGTATTAAGGCAGAATCTCCCATTTATACTTTCAGGTGCTAGTGACCTTTGATGCTTTGGATATCCTGTTCCAACCACTTTATCATTCCCTTTGAATGATTACTGAAACTCAAGATGAGCAAATTAAGTATCTTCCAGCTCATTTGCACCACATTTTCTTTAGTTATCAGAGAACACACATTTAAGGCTATCACTTGGTGCCAGGCCAATAGTCAACATTTCCAGTATCAAGAAACTGAGCACTACATATCAGTCAGCTCACTGCAAATTGGCAATTAACATGATGGCTAGATGGGTTCACATGAGCATAATGTTATTAATTAAACAGTAGCTGGGTTAATCAAGATAGCAAAAGTAATTTGTTGAAATAAATATTTTATTAGTGTGTCTATCAGTAAAGCAAAATACGAGGTTTTAATTAATTCATTTATAAAAATATTCACACTGTGGTGGCTGTAACTCGTTTAAGGATCTGGAAATGGGTCTCATCTGTAGAAGGGTATATTCCCACTTTATCACTTCATGTTAATTGTACTGTAGGTGTCGGTTACTCGACTATAATTACTAGTATGTTAGTTACAAACCAAACATTGCTGTCCATCTCTGAAAAGCAATACCTGACAATTGGTGGTAAAGGGCTCTTTTCCCTCCTGTTTGATTTATTCTTTCAGAGATGTGCATGCTGCCATTTAATTACAGAAAGATATTCTTGGAATATTGTGGATTACGATACCTCCCAGCATGAACCCGATCTTTCTTTTTCCCCTAAGAAGACCATGAAACTGTGAGAGGGTGAATATCTTTTTTTATTTCCCCCGGTATTAATAACTAAACAGGTTGGGGGAAACAGTGTATTTTAAACAAGTATATGCCATAAACATAACAGATGGCAGTGATTTCTATCTGACTGAGGAATATTTATCTAATAATACTGGCAAATATAAAGAAATACTGAGAAGCAGAGAGAGGCTGCTGATTTTACAAGGTCATACATTAGACAAAGTGTGTTTCAAACACTGTAGAGGGTGGGAAAAGATTTACTGTAAGGACAAGATCTACTGAACGTGCAAGATGTAAGCTGTTAGGACTGCTAAAACAATCAGGCTTGCCATGCCACATACCTTTTTTGGAGGAAAGATCTCTTAGGGTATTTTCCCCTCTTGTTTTCTTCTTTCTGTCAGGTGATTTGTTACACATTAGAGTGAAAGTCTCTTTCTCTGCTTTATCCACCTGTCTGCTATCTTATATATGTGGGAGAATTTGCTGGAAGCCCTCGTGAACAGATATTTTACATGATATGCATGGATATGGAGTACACACGTATCTTTAAGGAAGGAATTACATTCATAAAAGTAAATTTAATTTAATGCAGAATACTAATAAGAAAAAAAAAGAAATATACAAAGAAATTGGAAAATGGTAAATAATTCCAAATATTTGATCTTCCTTCACAAGTATTTAACTCTCAAGCTGTATTACAGTTCATTTTTATCATGTTTGTTATTTACTCAGTCATGTTTAGGGAAAAGAAAGATACCCAAGTCACTTACATAGTCCAATTCCACAATATAAATGGTAGACAGGAAATACTGTAAATAAATAGGTGACAGTCCCTCATGAAAAGTTGCCCGTTTTCTGACATTTGGGTGGCGCTAATGCAATGATTTTTAATCTATCTATCTGTAACATTCAGATTGCACGAGCAACACACCTCAAGTACTGTCGTTTTTTCACAGAATCATAGAATCAACTAGGTTGGAAAAGACCTTTAAGATCATCAAGTCCAACCACTACCCCAGCACTGCCAAGTGCACCACTAAACCGTGTCACTAGGGGCCTCGTCTACATGGTTTTTGAACACTTACAGGGACGGTGATTCCACCACATCCCTGGAAAGCCTGTTTCAATGCCCAACTACCCTTTCAAGTGAAGATTTTCTTTCTAATATCCAATCTAAATGTCCCCCGGCACAGCTTGAGGCTATTTCGTCTTCTCCTATCACTTGTTACTGGGGAGAAGAGACGTTGGAAGCCTTTATATCATATTCCTCCAGTTGCAATGCCTGAATGATGCTCTAAACCGTGAAGTTTAGGGAAAAAAATGCACTTAATCTGTCAAGAAGTCTGTAAGCCAGTGCTGGTTCTGGATGTGCAGGCAGGGAGAACCACAGGATCCCGTTTTCATTAATAGCAAGAAGCTGGACTTCTCTTACGAACCCACACAGTCTTCAGCAGGTAAACATGGGCTCCCACTGAGCACCCCAGCCCCGCCATGGCTCCTGGTCCCATTGGCTACAGTTACCATGACACTGGGCACAGTGGGCCATGGATGCTCAAGCACAGCTAGTTTGTGTTTAGCTGGCTCAGAGCATTGGTACAACAAAGTGGTGTCCACCTGACAGAGGGTATGGCAATACTGTCCCAGTAAATTGGACCCAAAAAAACCAAGGAAGCTGCCGATACTGCAGTCTGCTCAGAGCAACAGGGACACTGGGTCAAACTCTCTTTCCTGAAACACCACGGAGGTGAATGTCCTGGAAAGAAAACTCTAACAGGGCTGTGCTAGAGCACTGTGACAGGTCTTATTCACAAGTAACTTGGCTTTAGCGTACTGTAGCTTAAATCTCCATGGGGAAGATTAATCCCTTAGAGGAGGATTAAGCTGCAGTGAACTAAGGCCACTTTATTTCTGAATGGGAAAGGCCACACAGGGATTTAATGTACTTTATCTTATGTGCATTGATTTCACAGCTTTAGTTAATTCATCTTAACTTCCCTGAATTCCCTTGTGTGGACAAGCTTTTTGTCTGCCAAGAGGTGCTTGGAGCTGCTTGTAAAGCTCCTTGTGCAGCCCAACCAGAAAGCAGGTTGGAATTATTTTTGTGCTTCTGAAGGAGCTTATACCTGTCTAGATACTATTAAATTACCTCTTTCTCAGATGGTTGATCCATGACACCCTTAGAAGAACTATTTTAATTAGATTTTTTGAATGGACCAGAGAAAGGGGAGTTTTCTTAAAACTAATCTCTGGGTTATTTTAGAAATCTCTCATGAACAGGCTTTTCAAGGCTTTCAGATAGCATGAATTGTGTACAGCTGCGCAAACAATATTTTCTGAGGCATGGACATGTCTGGGCAATGCAGTTTAATCGTTTCCTTGCTCAGTGGGATTTTCTTCTTCTTTGGCAGTAGTCATAAGAAAACATTTTGTCTATATGGAAAGCAAATGAGTGGAATTTCTATTGCCTAATCCTAAAGATCTCAATCTCTTCCTTTCGGTGGCGCAAGTGACACAGATCTGGGTGGACAAGGCTGTGTTTGTGGGAGATGCAGTTGAAATAATGGCATGATTTTACCCGTGTTGTCCTTCAGGGAAATGAGTCTGCTCCTTTCTTGCATAGTTAATGTGATTTACTGATAGACCTTTCTGATAAAGTATTTCCTGACACTGATGAGTTCAACTATGACACTTCACATATCAAATTAAACTTTTGTTAACCAGTGCTTTACTGGGACACTTTATGCAACACAACACATAAATTAGGTGCTCAGGGGGCCCACATTTATGTGGACAAAGTCATGTGAGAACAGAGGTACTGGACAAACAAAGGAATGTAAACAATAGGTGATCATCAAGGTCCAAGTGGTTTCCATCAGTATTATTCAATAGTAGTATTCATTAATACTGATCTCAGAGGGACTGGGAAAGTTTTTAAAATACAAGGCAACATGAGCAAAAGAGAGAAAGTCTCTTTAATTTAGCTGTTTGTGACCATTTGCACTGAAATTTACACATAAATGCAGGAAATGGATCTTTTTAAAATTTAGCTGTGGTACCTGTACTAATACACCATTGTACTAAAAGCTTAGTAAGTGTTCAATGTATTCTAATGATTACTTCTCATCTTCTTTCATACAGCTGATTGGATTTGTGTATGCCTGCTATGTGATCAGTATTTTCATGGAGGAGGAAGACAGCTGTAAGTACTGATACATACCTCTCCATCTCTGGGGTAAGACTTAGTCTTGCATTAACTACTAAGGTGAAGAACAGTTTGAAAATTGGCAAAATCTGGCATTCAGGCACACAACCAATTGTGCTCAAAGGCATACTTGTTTACATAATCTCACCTTATCTAGCTGTCAGGATTGTACTTCTTAAACTTCTTCATAGAGATCTGTGAACCACTTGCACGAGCCAGTCACACTGCTGAAAATCCACATTGCATATGTATATTTATGTAAGTCTTTATGTTTGTACATTTAAATGTGAATCTAAGCTCCTAAAGCCAGTTAGTCTGTTTTTCCAAATGACAGCTTTATCAGCAATAAAGCTAATAGAGATGACAGATCAAGCCATTTACAGTGTGCAGTGTCACTCTGACCAATAGATAGACCTGTTCTAATCTTAAAGTAACTAGAACATACATGTAAAATGCTGAGCCCATGCTCTTTACCTGCCTTTATCAATAAAACCCTTATATAACTACCCATATTGCTTTGAAAGTGTGTGTATACCTTTAAATATATATATATATATATATTTCAAAAGTCATTAAATGGGCATTGGAAAAATACAAATACCCTGAAAATTTGGTAGGATGCTGTATGAAAAGAGATTACAAGAATTACCTAGTAAGGGCACCATACCCACATGACTACCAGAGCAATTGGTAAAAGAAGTAGTGAAGATGGAATAATATTGGATGAGCAAAGAGGAGTGAATACAAAAACAGGTCTATAAAAAAGGAACAATATGTGATCGTGTCAGATACTTCCTTTCATGTATGAGGAGTGAAGCAGTAAAATATCTACCTCTAGGGAAAAAAAAAGGAAAACATGCCAATACCAGTTTATGGCTATAGGATTAATAATAAACAACCAGATATATATTCATAAACTTTTATTCATAAATCTTAACATAGTTGTTTCACTTCTTCACAGAATGGCACTAGTGGGTGAAACAAATATAGCAGAAAAAAATAATTCCATTTGTAGGAAAGCGTTTGATAATATCTCAAAAATCTTACTGAAAGCATAATTCAAGTAATTCATGACTGTGATGGAAATCCAGACTTTCAGATTGAAAACACTATGAAGGACAATAAAGAAAATACTTTTCCATTGTTACGAACTGTACAAGGTTCGGTTCTCCACCATAACGCGACAGACATTAGTGTGAAATCTATTTTAACGCTTTCATTTAGATTTCTAATAGGAAGAAAATGTATCAAGGAGATTCTCAGATAAAATGAGAAGGAGTCATAAGCACAGTGCACATACTGTGCTATGAAAAGGTACGAGAAGCCTGGATAAAAATTGGTGTTGTAAAGGAGAAATGTGAACAGTTGGAGAAGCAACATAAAATGTAGGTCTTGAGGAGGAGGAAAAGCCCAGACAATGCTTCCTTGAAAGCTGGGAATTGACAGTTAGTTAGGAACTGGTAACACAGGGTAACAGCAGAGGATAGTATGGCAACAAGACGGCTGTGCAGTTTGGGATGTATGAACATAGACTTTGGCCAGTGAAATCCAGAGACAACTGTTTTCTGTCTGACTGTGGTCATGACAGTAGCTAGGGCTTCATTCATATCTGGAAACTTTGCTTATGAGACAGTGACAGTTACAAACTAAATTTCTGAAGCAGAGAGACTCCATTGAATTATTTGGAAGGCTGGCAGACTGGTAAGGAAGGCACAAACTATAGTGCCTTTCAAAGAGTAATAGTGTGTGTATGTGCACAACCATATATAAACACAGATATATGTGTACCTGGGAAGACAGACTCTTTACTTTTCACATATAATAATATGCTTGTGTATATAACACAAGCACGTTATATAATTGTTGGTTTTGGTTAGTTGTGGATAGCACTCTCGACACACCTGTGTTTTATGCATGTGTGAAAGACAAAACTGCCACCAAAAATGCACCATGTTCATGGAAAATGCAGTGACCTGCTAAAGAGCATATGTGGTTTATATTCGGGCCCGTGCAAGAAGGTCATTGTCAAGTTAAGGGCCTTGTCCACTTAGAAAACATGTTTACATCACAAGAGTTGGGGCAAGGTCTGTCTTTGACATGCAAGGCCTGATCCACTTTCCTCTGACTGCAAGCCTACCTTACTGTCTCTTGAGAGTCTTGTGACATATGATCATAGAATCACAGAATGGTTTGAGCTGCCAACCCCCTTGCCATGGGCAGGGACACC
>NW_009939529.1:4718-23846 GCF_000696875.1 Nestor notabilis | reverse complement strand
CAAATGGGTATCCCAGGTGAGAAAGATTCTGGAGGAACAATGTTTGTGCAGTGCCGAGATTTTGTGGCTCAATGAACCCTAACTCTAACAGTATACCCTAATCCTAATCCTAATTTGCATGAGATCTTGGATCTAAGGCTGATGTTCTCCAGCAGAGTGGGTGTCCTATATGAGAAATGTATTGAGGAGCCATATTGGTGCAGTGCCGTGCTTCCCTTGGCATGCCTTTTCCAGCACCTCTATCCTGACAGCTGAAAGCTTATTGGCTGTATTAAGCCTAACCGTATCCCTAACCCTGACCCTAATTTGCATGGCACCCTGGAGCTGCGGCTAATGTTTTCCAGTCAAATGAATGTCCCAGATGAGAAAGGTGTTGATAGGGCAATGTTGGTGCAGTGCCGTGCTCCCCTTAGCATGCCTTTTTCAGCCCTAGTATCCTGGGAGCTGTAGGCTTTGTGGCTATCTTAAAAATAAAGGTATCCCTAACCCTATTTTACATGGCCTTTTGGAGCTGAGGCTGACGTCCTCCAGACAAATTTGTGTCCACATGAGAAAGGTGCTGAAGGAACAATGTTCGTGCAGTGCTATGCTCCTCCTGGCATGCCTTTGGCAGCACCAGTAACCCTGCAGCTGTAGGCTTTGCAGCTCTCTGAACCCTAACTCTAACAGGAACCCTAACCCTAATTTGCATGGCATTGTGGAGCTGTAGCTGATGTTTTTCAGCAGAATGCATTTCCCTGATGAGAGTCATGTTAAGGAGCAATATTGGTGCAGTGCCATGATTCCCTTAGTATGCCTTTGGAAGGACTGGTATCCCTGGTGCTGTAGGCTTTGTGTCTCTTAAACTTTACTTAGGCTCAGTATTAAAGCAGATTTTAGGATGACAAAGGATGACAAAGTCCTTCTGAGTTTATATTAGAGACTACATTATGCACTAACTGCCCTTGAGTGTATCAGGTCAAGAACAGACATGTGATTGCCCCATAGATACCATAAAACATTATTAATCCCTGCCACATAACACACTCACTGGCCTTTGAAGCCCAGGTGACTGCAGACAGCCATAAAGCTATGTCTCATCCTTGCAGCTTGACATCTTGACAGCTTCTTCTGCAGATCTGGACAGCTTCTTCGGCAGGGGCTGCCACTCACCAGACCCCTTAGCACTGCCACCTCCTTCTTCTCACTGCTCTGCCTTTGTTTGTGGAAGCAAACACAATTATCCAGAGAAAGGGCTACTTGGTGATTTGCCACTAACTCATACACTTCTGATAGTGCATTTAATCAGTGTTCCCAGCAAAGCAAGGCTGTGTGGAGTTCACATGCAGTAGAACAAGCTATTCAGCAGTTTCCACGTGCAGCAATACAAACAAACAGCAAAAGCATTGCCAAGGCTATGCTTTTGCTTTGCCAAGTTACAAAGCACGCGCAGAGTGCTACCAGAGTCAGACCCACAGCCTGGGAGACACCATGAATCAACAATGAGGCTGACTGGGAGAAGCTGTCCTGGCCACCCGTTCCATGGCTCCAGGCATTCTAGTTACAGTGCTGTGATGACTATGTGCAACCCACTGGTCTGTGTTTCAGGGAGGGAGGGAAGCCCTGCAGGCATTATTCCATCACATGGCATTGAGGTGGCCTGCCCCTGACATCCAGAAGCAGTGTCTGGCTCTGCAATTGAGAGAATACAGAAGGACAACTTACCTCCTGACAAGTCACTGGCTTCAGAATCAATGCAAGCCTGTGCAGAATACACACCTGGTGAACATGCACACTCATATGCGCCAAGTGGATCATCCAGTACAGATCCCACAGTGAACTTTTGCCCTTACATTCATTTCCAATCAGCATTTGAATTAACAGGATCATTATTTTTATTCACTACAACCTGCAGAGGAAAAATGTAAGGGCTATCTGCTGTATAAAGTAACCTGTGATCGCACTGATCAATCCAGTTCACTAATTCCCTTTCATAAGGAGAAAAAAAAAAAAAGAAAAAAAAAAAAACAAAACCCATGCTGCATTCTAAAAAAAAATAAAAAAAAAAAACCAACACAAAAAAACCCCCACCAAAACACAAACTGTGCCTGTTCCTCAAAACAGCTCTGAGCAGACAAATGTTACCACTTGCTAAGAATAATTAACTTGACTGAATACTGAATAGAGGCAGACCTCAGCTTGAATCAAGGGATTAAAGCACTGAGGGGAAAACGAGTCACGAGCACAGATGTTGTCTCATCCACTCTGAACAGTACCTCTAATGGACATCATTCAGCCTCTATATCTTGCTGGGCAATATCGTTTTTTTTGACAAGTTTGCATCCTTGCAAACACATGAATAATGCTGCTGAGGAAAGAGGTTGAAAACATGCTGGAGCTAGTCCTTTTCTTTTTTTTAACTTTTTATTTGGTTTATGCAAAACAAGCAGGTTTGATAAACCCACCTCAGAGACCTAGAGTCTAAATATAAGAAAGCCAGTTCAGGGTGCAAATAGAGAATGTAATGCCTGCTCAGGCTCGGATACTGTATATCTATAACAACCACCATCTTACCAGTCCAAAGTACTGAAGAGTCCTCCTTTTAGGAAGGGATTGCATGTGAACTTGAAAAAACATTGGAGCTATTGCTCAATGGTATTTCTTGGTCACACAGACTGGTGGATCCTGCTTTAGCACAAAGTACTTTTCAGACTACACCATGAAGTCCAAACGCAGCTATTATAAATGTAGTATCAGGCTTGAAATCTGGCTGGCCATCAACCCTCCTCCATTTGCCAACCATAATTAGTTTACCTTCTTCGCAACTTTCAAGTCACTTGAACTACTTTTCTGCCTTATGTTTTCAATTTTACAGTCTCAGGGATGGGCTTCCTAATTATGTGAACATTCTTTTAAAGACTAGGAAAAAGTTAATTAACTAACAAATAACACAAGAGTTATAAAATCTTTCCAGAAGAGACATTAAGGCAAAGAACCATGATACAATCCTGAAGAAGTCAAGTGTATCAAACAGCCAGTTCAGCCACAGATGACTATGCAGAGATACTCTCTGCTATCTCTTCCACACCCATCCTTACCTCTTTCTTCCTGAAAGGAAAAGGAAAGGTCCAAGTGGCACTGAAATAAGACCTGAGGAAGGACCAAATTGCCACACTTGGAACATTTCCTGATTTATTATAATACTCCTGTCTATGTCTCCTCCAGATGAAGATATGAGTAGCTTAAGAGGGCAAAGCTGCTACTTCTGGCATATTTGTGGAGCCTAAGAGATAAAGAGTAAGAAATATGCCTGCCAAATGAAGTGGAAAGTGTGATTTACTTCCAGCTTCCCTTGCCAAGGCCTGTCTCTCAAATATCAGTTGAATTTATCCGAAGCACTGGTGTACACATCTCCAGTCGGATATGTCATTTATTTCTTCCAAAGACAGGAACCCAGGAAGTGTTTTCACCTCTTTGTAGATTTATTAAGTTCTACTGGATTTAGACTTAGCTTAAAGTCTCACCCCGTTTCTTTCCTGTCTGCCCCCCTATGTGGGTCACAGATTTAAGAATACTTCAGTGCACTGTGCTTACCTGCAGAAACCAGAACTCTGTACAAAAAGAGCATTTAAACACAAGTAATGGACACCCTCAACAGAAGTGATGTTGTTAGCAGAACCATTGTTCTTATAGTAATTCTATTTCACTCACCACCTGCGAGACCTCCATTATGTATCTGGCCAGAGTTTCTTCATCCAAAGTGTCTTCTTAATTCACCACTCTATTGAAACCTTGGTATCTCAAGTGCAAGAAGCCCCTACCCACTGCATGCAATTTATGTTTTCAATCCATTCCCCCTTCCCTCTCACCTAACATCCTGCCCTTCAGAGTACGGTGCAATCTTCATGCACACTCACCTAACTTCTAACCAACTTGTTTTTGTGAGATCACAACTTATGGCCTCCACATGTTCCTAAATACCTGCATACTTCTTTCAAACAAACCAAGATGAGGGTGTTTTTACAGTCAGTCCTCTCTCTGTTAGAAATATCTGGGCGGTCTGGCTCAAGTTTTCACCTCCCCGAAAAAACATTCATAAATCATTCCCATGTCAGATGGGCAAATGAATAAGCCCATTTTCAGATACCGTTTTCCACTTGTGACTCTCTATAGTGCTTTACAAAGGAGGAACAGGTATTTATCTCATTTAACGAATGATGGAGACATACATTCAGTCAATAGCAACCTTAGTAATGACTCCTACAGATGACTGGGAACTCTGTTCACTAACACTACTGGTGTGAGATCTCAATTTCATACCTAATAATTTTCATGGGAGGAAAAGCTACACAAGGATTATCTGGTTCTTCACAAAAGAAGTTTTAACTAACATAAGAAAACCATTTTACATACCTCTTTATTGGGTAACAAGTATGCTATTTAACAGGCTACCCAAGCCTCAGCAAGTTTGGCCAACAAGTCTTTGTTAATTACTATAGATTTCTTTTCTCTAAATAAGCAACAAACTGTGTCCAGAAATAGAGAAATCGAAATAGAACAATTAGGATATAATATCAGCACCTTTTGTTTTGACGTTTCTTTGGGGATTTTGGTTTTTGTGGTGTTTTGGGGGTTGTATCTGAGACCACACACACCCCTTGGTTAGTTGTTTTGTTGGAGTTTTGTCTGGGTTTTTTTGGTTTGGTGGAGTTTAGGGGGGCTGTGTGTGTGGAGATTACACCACCATTCACTTTTTCTTTTTTTCCTGTGGTCCTAACCTAATTGTGAGAGATCTGTGTTAGAAAAAAAGGTGACCCTCACTCTAGCAGAAAAAGACACAACAGTTTCTAATGGCTGGCAAGTTAAGCTGGGCACATTTACATTAGAAATAGTCTTTTTAAAAGTACTGAAGACAGCAATTAACTGCTGGAACAGCTTACTAAGGATGGCAATGGCTATCTCCATCACTGGAAACTAACAGCTAAAGCTGCTTGTTATGAAGTAGTAATTACATTAATGGAATTTCTATGGTTGTCTTTACAAGTAAATTAACATAGATTATCTGAATTTATTTATCTCCAGAATGGGATATAAATCTCCAGAGTTTATTGACCTCCTTTAAAGGCCAGTAAAGCTATACTTCCATTAATTTATCCTATATATTGAAAGCTCTTACCAAACTTAAAAATGCATGTCCAGTTTTCATCTTTGTAGGATAAGGTCACTGAAAGCACATACAAAACTGTAAAAATTTGACAGGGGGAGGAAAACAGTTCAGACAATGCATCTGTTCTGAGATGTTTCAAATAAGTTTATTAAACAATCATGTTTTACATGTCATCAGACCTAACCCCTGAAGTGCAAAAATGTTTCTGAGGTATTAAGACTGAAGGAAAACAGGCACAGTGTTGGTTGTAAAGGATACCACAGCACAGTGGACTTTGTGAACAACAGGCCTTTATCCAGCATTTGCAGGATCAGAGAAAATTGAGAACATGTTTGCATTTGTCCTTAGTCTGGAGAGACAAAAAGCCCTGATTCTTAGCCAGTTGCATCACATCAGTGAAAGTACAGATATGGTTAACACAGAATGATGATAAACATCAATGAGGTGTTTCTAGGCAAATACGTACAGTACATGAAAAATGAAATTTAACTGCTGAACGTGTGGCCAAAATCCCAATCATCTATCCAGTCCAGTTTAACATATGTTGTGTCTACAGTGACCTCTAGTACCAGCATTTTTGTCTATTCTATATAGAACTGACTGCCCTATGCTCCTGTTTGAGGACACCTGGTCACTCTCACTCACTTCAGTTAAGTGTGATGTTTATCAGATTAATTAGAGTCAATAGTACAGTACTGCTTGTGACCTGTTATCCCTCTAATTGCCCTCTTCCCCTCATCCATGCAGTGAATAAGTCTAATCCATGCAGGAAATCTGCCAAAGAAATAAGCATTGGTTTACAACCCTACATGTAGAAAGGAAAGCCTTGTCCAAAAACTGCAAGGCTCATGGGGCAAAAGTGGCCCTTACGGACTAGGATATTGAGACTTTTTCTCAACTGCCAAGTTGTGCTCCAAAAATAGTTTTGTATGAGGAAAGTTCAGGCATTACTTGTCTGTATTATCTTGCCTGTTCAAGGAATCGGGCAAAGGAAGGAATACTTTTCACCTTGGAGCAGTTCCTGGGTTAGAATTTGACTGAAGACTGAAATTCTGTGCAGAATTAACTTGCTGCTAAACATTAGATTTAATGTCCTCACTGATTCTCTCTCAATGATTTTGCTGTGAAAGCAGCATTGTTTCCTGGGACCAACTGCAATTTGCCTTAAACTATGTGACTTAAAGATACTCAACCAAATTACGCACTTCACATGATATCATCACAATTCAGTGGAAGATACATCTAAGAAAACATTTCCAAATGAACAGTAAGCAAAAATTACTTATTCTAAGTCTCTCTCGAGATATTTTTACCCAAGATAGATAGAATAAAACGAAGACCTCCTGAGACACAAACGTATTTTCAAATCTGCGAAAAATACCATGACAACATAGAAGTGATCCTTTTAGTAGGTGTGTATGAATTTATGAATGTTTCTGAATGTGTCAGGTTTAGTGTGAGCATGGCAGGTTTGGAAAGGTTCTCACCTTGAGTATTTTCAGCTTTGAGACCTCACTGGGAAGCTGGAGACACAAACTCTGTTGTCAGCACACCCATGGGCATGATGTTATACAGTCTGATCACAAACACAATTGAGATTCTCATAGTTTTCTAGCATTGTTACCAATATCATTGCTGCTTACCTACACAACATCATCTAGCAAAATAAAGACTAGCTGGAATAGAAGCTGGATACAGCTGGAGCATTGCCTTAATATTATTTTTTAATGGAATCATATTTCATGGACAAGAAAGGCAGCCCCAAAGGAAAAGTGCAAGTAAATCATCAGTTTCAGTTGAAAATTGGGTTTTGGACGCCAGTCAAGACTGAACTGCTGGGCCACTTTCTGTGCAGAAGAGTGAGAGAACATACAAAAAAGAAAATGCTTGTGATTCCTAGGATGACAATGCCTGAAATCAGTGCAGTGGTGATTGAGTTCAGCTGGAAAGGAGGTCCATCTGGATGATCTGCAAGGAGAAGAAAAAGGCACCGGTAAGATCTGCTTACAATCTCTCAGCAGTACCAAGCACTTCTGTCTCTCCTTTACAACACCCTATATACAGAATAATTACAATGGAGGGACTCAAACTGTACTTCAGAATGAGCACCTGTCTACTCGGATAAAGCTTATCTACACATACATTGAAAACAGTTATTAGTTCTTTCAATATCCATGATACTGAGGGATAAAGAGAGTAAGGATACTTATAAAACATAATCCCTCATACGCTAGTGACTGACCTTGATCTGTGCTATTTAAGGCAAGACTATTGGTGTCCAAGAACTATCAAGGCAGAGGTATAAGGATTTGTGGCCTAATCAAGTTAATAAAAGGGTTTCTTCCCTGATTATCAGTATTCACATCTCAATTCAAAGTGTATATAAACCCTTAGCAAGCATATCTAGCACCATATATCTGAGATACTTCAAGTTTATCTGTATACTTTCACAAAAGGCTTCTAAACACATTTATCAATTCTCTGAAGAGCTAACATATTTGCTATTTAGCTTAGCTCAACAGGCTATGAACCAATCCCTGCTACTGGAACACACACATTCAGTCTGTATCATCTTTTCCAGCAGGAGGGGAAAAACATACCAACATTTGAGTGGTAGATGCTACCCAAAGCACCAATGTGCATTTGCCTAAGAGCTGTGTCTGCCATTACCGGTGATGGAGAGTGAAATGAAACAAAAACACAGCTTCTCAACGGGAAACCAGACTGCTTCTCCCAGAAACAGCCACCTCCCCTCAACATCATCAAGGATGATGGCAAGGCAAGGTAGCAGCCATTAACACAGCAAGCTGTGTGCAGCAAATGAAGAATTTGGGGTTTATTACTTTAATGATATCCGTGGGTAGGAACACACCATGCTCATTATAGGGAGAACTTTGTTTCTATGCCAGGAAAGAGAGGTAGCCGGTCAAAGTTGAGAAAAGAAGGGAATGAATAGTATTGGAGTTCAAAGGACAGGATAGGTTGCTAGTGCCACTCAGTCCTATTATGAACAAGTGAAACGTGGAATGGCCCAATGGACCACCTGGTTACCTTGACTCTCTTTTCCTAGTCATCAGCTACTCCTTTATTACCAGCAGAGAGCAGTAATAGGCTGAAACAAGTCCTCCAAGTGCCCAAAGCAAAAGCAGCCTAAAACCTTAAAGACCTGATCTCTCCTACAGCCTATTTCCTTCATTGCCCTAGCAGACCACAAGTTGCAATCAACCTTCTCCATATGCTCTTTGTGTAGTTAAATGCTAGGAAAACAGGAGCGGAAGCAGAGCTTTTCTGACTTTGAGCTCTGAACTGAGCTGGACTGCACCATAATAACCAGTTTCCTGCTCTACTCCTGCAAGACATGAGCAAATTTTACTGTTTAAGTCTGACTTTCCATCTGGCAGTTCAATGTTCCCTCACCCTCATATGTCATAGCTGCAGATTTTCATTTCAATTCCATCATAAGAATTACAAATTTCTATGCTGGTGGGGCTGGGTACACAAATTAACCTGAGCATTGAAGATTCACCAATTGATCTTTTTACAGCATGTCAGTATTGACTCTTTTAACTGATCAAAAAAACCAAAAAAAAAGGCAAAAAGAAAAACATTCCAGCTGAGTGCATAGAGCTCAATCAAAATGGTTCATCTCCTCAGTTCGGTTTCACTCGTAAACCCTCTTTCATGTTTCTTGAAGTCTGGTTAACTTACCAAATTGTGAATTGTTGGTTGGCATCTCATCTATAGAAAACAAAAACAAAATATATTTTACAAATACCTCTGCCTAGGGTTCACCTCCTTGCAACACAAAAGCCAATAGTCCTAGCTTTATTTTCAAAACACATCAGCTATACTTGCAACACTAACTAGTAGCTTTTAGCACCTCTGGTAGAATAAGGACACCACCATGAAATTGCTTCGTTTGTAATGTGAGCACACCCATGTGAAGTTACTTAATAGTCAGTGGATGGAAAAAAACCCCAAAATGACAACCACCAAAAACAAAACCAAAAACAAAAAACAAAAAACAAAAAAACAAAAAACAAAAAACAAAACCAAAAAAAAACAAACAAAAAAAAACCCCACACAAAACCCCATAAAAAACAACCAAAAAACGCCACAAAAAAAACACCAAAAAAACACACACACAAAAAGAAAACTCACAAAAAAAAACAAAAAAAAGGAAAAAAAAAAAAACCCAGAAAACAAAAACCCCACCTTAATGCAGCAACCTCTTAATTGAAAAGGTGACCAGTTTTATTTTGCCCCTCAGTAGAAATACAGCCATAAGCAAAATATTACACTCGCTGTTAAAATCAGATTACATGATGATGATTACAGAAATGCCCTTTCCCCATTCTCCTTTTTCTCTTGACAGTTACACAGCAACATCATATTGAGGGAAACATCTATATCTTGTCTTCAGTGTTTACTTACTTACCATTGTCCATCTCAGAATTACATTTCTTGTCACTTTTTGCTTTTTTGTGCAACTTGTAAGCAAACTCACATATACATTTGTTTTGAGCAGCTGCCTTAAAAGTTTAAGCGAGACATCCATCAAAAGCTACACAATTTCACCTTCACAAGTAGCTACCCACTTCGTTTTTATACACAGACCCCGAAACATTTTTTGCTGTGTACGTCTCCTGTAAGGACTTATTTTAGATTTAAAAACAAAAATACAGTTTCTCTGAAAAGAACAAAATATTAGAAATAAGAGTTCAGAAATACACAGGAGGACTGTGTATATACACAATACATCTGCATATATGTGTATATACACAATACATCTGCAGCAGCACTATTCAGTTCCTATCCAAGTAATTGTGTGAACAACTCTGCTACCAGAACAACTGGTGACTAGTAATGGCAAGACCTGGCTAACTCGAGGTGCCTCTGCAAACACTGGTGTGCATGGGACCAGCCCCAGACAGATGCAGCACCGACCTATGAGGGAAGTGAAGAGTCCATGCAACTGCAGACTTAACACTGGCACACACGTACCATGGTGAGTCAGGTACAGCAACTTTGATGGGCTCTGTACAGATGTATCTGTACTAAAGTTGGACCAGAGCTGGCCTCGAAAATAGCGTAAGCATCTCCCTGTAGCACTGCACCAGAGTGAGCCAGCACTCTACATCCAAAATCAGATCATTCTGTTCAAGTTCTCTCATGACCTTTCCCCTTTTCTTTTCTTGACTATAGTATTCATGAACCTCACATTTTTAATGTGCTTGTTTTCACAATGGGAAGGGACAACAGGAGGAAATACTTATTCCCTCTTTCTTCTCCAGAAGGAAAAGTGAAGTGCAAGTCAGATTAAGGGACTTGCACAATACCACTCAGGAAATTTGTGATAGAGTTCAGAACTGAATCCTGTTTTTTAAAGAATACTTCCCATCAAACCATCCTCCTGACAGCAGGAGTGGGATGCTCCGAAAGAGTAATTATGGAGATGCAGAAATATGTTTAACTTAAAAAGCTTTAGCCACATACCTCAAGTAGATGACACCTAAAAAAAAAAATTATTTTCCTTTTCCAGCCTTATGCATGTTTTCATTTAAAACACCTCAACAGTTGTCATGAAATTATAAAATCATTTACCCTTTCTTTGGGGTCATTAAAGAGCCGCAGACAGATTTTTGCTTGAAGTTACACAGTATTTAAAGGTAATTGATAAACACCCTTTTTTTTCATTTGTAAAAATAGAGTTCACAGCCTTTGAATCATAAGCTATATTACCTATTGCTCATATAACAAGCTTTATCTAGTTTCCATTCCTTGCCCAAGGCAACATTTTCCTAGCATACATGTTTGAGCAAATCTGTCATTCATTTCCCGTAAGTACTCATGCATGCAACTTTGGAGTTAGTTCTTTTCACTTTCTTTCAACTAATCAGATGGCAGCAACGCAATTGGGACTATGTATAACGCAGAAAAAAAACCCCACTTATTTTCATTGCAGAAATGTTGCTTATAACAAAGGGTATTTGTTTTAAAAATGGTCTTTTGCAAAGATAGTTCTGTATTCTGAAAGGTCAGTTGTTCTCTTTGTATATGTTTCTCAAGTGTTTAAATTATTTCTATCTAATTATTTCACATGGAATTCAGTCCTGCTTTCAGCTTCCTGAATCTAAGACAGATGAAATCAGTTGCTTGACTGCAAGTACTTATAAATATCTGTAAACAGAATTTCTTCAACTTTTTCAAATATTTAATTATTTTGTCAACAGCAGTCTCGAATGCTTTTCAGAGACTGCAGGTTGCATTTAAAGCTATGTTTTCTGAAGCAAACAGTGCTTTGGCGACAAAAATGGAAGTCATGGGATTTAAAAGAGTATATTTTGGCTCACTCCATTTAGAATTTACAATGTGTTTGCTCTATTTCTTCCTTATAGCTGAAGGCAAAACATAGCATGTATTAATTTTATGCAACACTCAGAGGTGAAGCTGGAAAAAATGGTGAATACAAAGTGACAGTGAATACTCATTAGCTGTCCAAATTAAATTGCAACACTAAACACAGTACCTTAAATTCCATTATCGTCAGTGAAATCTGACAAAAAAAGAGCCATCAACTCACTGAGTTTGGGCTTTTATAATGGCCTTATGTGCATAACAGTGTCCCACAGTGATTTTACTGTGGTAAAGGAAGCATGTGAGAGACGAACAGAAATATTAGCTCAAATTTTCTACCAAAGACTCCAACAGTAAGGAAAAAAAAATAATGCAGCAATCTCATGGACAATCCACCCTTTCCCTAAGTCACTGAAAATTTGTATTAAACTGCAAAATATTTCTCCAGGTTTCTGGAATTTCTGCAGTCTATAGGAAAATTTTGTTCATTCCTACCACTCCTCGTAATGATGGGGCCAGCAGTGATTACAGCATTGCCAGAGGTGCTCTGAGGGCTCCAAGTTGTCCTCCCACCAGCGTCTCTTCTTTCTCTGTTACTGCAAATCTGAGCGGTTAATCAAAACAATCAGTTTCAGAGTGGTATGGAATAACTGCCCTTCTGTGCTTCCTGCTTTAATGTAAATTTTTTTATAAGCAATACTACAACTATGATTTTATTTCTTAGCATGCATTAAATTACTTTGCAATACAAAACAGCTATGATATTCCCTGGAAGTGTATCTTATAAATGCCTCGCTTCCTGTTGAATTTTGCCTTACTTCATTTACAGAGCTACATTGCTGTTGTACACAAGATTGATCTTATAGTATATTAAATTTTCAGGAGTTAATTTCTCAAAGCTTTGTTTACAGACAGTTTCTCCAACAAACATGTTTTGCTTGACTAGGGATAGACAATATGCTAAAATCCTTATCCCAGCAAGTTTCTTGAGTTAAAGTTTGCAGATTTTCCATAGAGTTCTAAGTAGCAATGACTCATATTAAAATAATCCCCAACATTCTGCCATCTGGAACCCACTTTTACCATCTCTAACTTATCTAGGGTATTGAAGTATGCTTCAACCAAGAGCATTTCTTTAATTTCAACTTCTTGTGAAAGAACTCAGCACATCAATTCAATAGAAACAATTATTTTAAAGTGCAACATAAACGTATGAAACATTGTACAAAATGTCAGAAGTATACTGAACCGATAGTATTTTAAAATTCTAAATGAGAAGTCATTCAGTAGGAAACGATACGGCATTCTGAAGACGTCATAGTATATTCCTAGTTTATATGTTTATTTAGATGTTTCAGTTTCCAAAATATATTTATTGTTCCTGATGCTCCTAAAGTGAAATAATATTTAATTGACACAACTTCATGAACTTCAACAAAACAGCAGTTTCCAATACTATAGGGAATGTAATTTTTTCCCCCCTCTATCAGAAACTTTAATTTTTCCTTGACAGTGTAATGGCACTTTACTACAGGTTTAAGTTTTCCGTAAGTTCCATTCTAAGATATTTCTATTCATCCACTGTAATTGTGAATATTTTGTTTCTTAGATGCTACACTAAGAATATCAGCTCTGAAGCTATCTCAGAGGTTTTAGCTTTTACAAATGAATTAAGGACCAAAAGGCAAACAGGTCATTTCTCATGTGTTCAACAACCTGCAATTTGCACATCTAGTATTATTCTATGTCTGGATGACAATATTCACTGCCCTATTCGTCAGTTGTTTTACATGTCTTCAGAGACAAAAAAAACCCATTCTTCAGACTCTACAAGTCACCTTCATTCTATGCCATCCGAACTTCCATAGAATTTGTATGCAGAATAACTCCAGTGTGCCTAGTTTATATTCAGATAATTAACAGCAGCTTCCGTCCACTGAAACTTACTGGCACAAGAAAGGGACAGTCATCTGTTCTGCACAGCTTTGTCACGCAGTGAAGGAAGACCGTAGACATCTTCTGGTTCTTGTGCTTCACAAAGCGAAACACCTCAAAGGAAAACCGGCCCATTTGGCTCTTGCCATTTTCAATTATAGTTGTCTGTGGGTCCTTGTCACAGCTAGTTTTTGTAGAGAAGATTAAAACTAGGATGAGCAGCTGCATTAGCATTTTGAAGCTCTTAACGGAGAATAAGGTAACTTAAGCAACAAGTTCAGCTTGTTGCTGAACTTCAGCTTCAGCTCCTCGGAAAAGAACACAACACCCTAATGTGAAACATGGGAAGCCACGATCTGCCTGTTAGGCTGCACAGTTCTGTGCTGAAAAGCATTTCTACGAAAACAGTATGTTTTGTTTTGCAACACCACAGCTATAACCAAGGTACTATTTAATTCAAGGGCCCAGAGAAACTTGAGACCTGAAACAAAACATAATCAGGTATGCTAACCAGTGTAGACAGGCAACTCCAAACGAAGACAGTATCTCTCTAGCAATTGTCACTGCTAAGATTTAATCTGAGATACACCAAGATGTTTGTCAAAGTTCCAATTCAAATAAATGTTATTGCTAGGAGCAGAGGCAGGAGCACCTATTTATCTTTAATCATTTGCTTAACTGCTTTCCTGAACTGGAGTCTGTGATGTTTTACATCACTGTTATTCGCCACAATGGTACTTTTAGTAAAATAAAGGACAGTTTAGCTATTCAATTTGTGTGTTTATGGTATCTCTAGTAGAACCATTTTGAATATATGCTTTTCTACCTTCATAATTCTTACGACTTTGCACTTGCTTCTATGTTTATGTTCATAAACCAGGTAAGTCCTGACATGTTACCTGTAAGCCTAGCCCTTGGTCCTCCCTGCTAATATTGCTTAGACTTTCCAGGCAGTTTAGAACACTGTTATTGGAGAGATTTATAACTGTATTTTAAAGGAAAAACCCAGAAAATAGTGGGTGTGCACAGGACCTACCTGAAAAAAAGATCATATCGAACATCATCGCTAGGATTACCAGATGGTGTGGTGTAACAGTAGTCCATTAAAACATTCCACCTGCACAGGAAGCAAAGTGATAGATGAGGTGAACTGGCAGCATAAGAGTAGGGGTGGAGACCGAATGAGATAAGATTAAAAGACAGTAAGGCAAGCATACAAACTGATAATGCAGGCTGTAACACTGAAGCTGAGCCACTGTGCTTAACAGGTCACATACAAGTGATCCTGCATTCCAAATATATAACCTGTTTCTTCCCACTGCTTAAAAAACTAAACAGCACAGTATAGCAGCAGAATTGTATAAATCAAGTCATTTGGTTTCATGCAAGTCATCTGTCATACCAACACAGGTTGTATACTTCCTCTCAGAAGTCATGGCTGCATAGGACTAGAAATCAAAACCATCCCACTTTTAAAAGCCCTAGAGTTTCTCACTTGATCGAGGCCATTTCTTAAATAAGAGCAATATAGGATTTAAAGTATAATTCAGGAGAACTTTCATCATGAGGACAGCAGCAAGATAGTCATTCAATTCATCAGCAAGGACCTGATACCCCAGAGCTGAGGGCAGTGATTACCAAACACCAACCAGTATTTTGACATACAATAGGCTATGAGGAAAGACAGTTGCTTCTAAATCAGAAAAATTTGCAACGCCAAGAGCAACATCGCAAGCAAGACAAGAAATAACATCCTTCATGGTACCTGCCATCAAGGTTGGTTGCTCTTACAGCTGCATATATTTTGGTTTTCAAAGGTAAACCTGTACTTGGAATAAGGAGCTGCTGGCTGTAGGTTGAATCCTGAAAAACAAACATTGCCTCAGTGTACCAGAAATCCCACTGTAACAACCCACCTGCAGCTACCAACTGAACTACCATCTAATTTTTCTGACTTTTCTATGTGGGACAGACATTTACTTGGTCCTCCATAAGGGAAGAAGTAAAAAGCAGTGCCAAAGCATTTGGCTACAAGTTTGTAAAGATGAACAACACTTAACTGGCCTTATCCTATGCAACTATTTTAGGCAATCTGCTTATGATTTTATGAAGTGGTTGAATTAGTGATTAAAGAAAATATATCAATCATTAACATTTCATTAAGCCTCCCAGCACCTACAGGCAAACATAGCAGCTACTGTAGTTTTCTAAAGGAGGAGCTTGACTAGGTTGTCACAGTGCCCCAGGAGGTAGCAATGCCATCAGGTTTTATATATCTTAAACTGTAGTCTGGGAAAACAGACACATTCTATCGTGCGAAGTGTAGTTTTGGTGGAGTTGGCTTGCTGAAAACTACAAGTAAACATTTTCATTTAAATTCCAGTATTTTAAAAAACTATTTCAAGAAAGCTGTATATAACATAAAAGTTGCGAATTCCTCATATACTGCTACAGAGATATAGCTGTTTTACTGATTTCTTGTTCAAAGGCTGAACCATTAATGTCAGCACAGCAACAAAGCTACAAAGCATATCTGAGTGACAGATGTTAATTCAGCATATCAAAATGCACTTATTGGTAACATCACCTACGTCAAATTGGTTGCTAACCCAGAAAGCACAGGGACTCAGCACGTTGAGCCGTGTCAGAAGTCAAAACACTCAATACACACAAAAAGTTTAATTATAAGCAGAATTTTGACCAGGTTCAGTGTGGCAGGCAAGACCAAGACCAGCAGCTGACAGCAACAAGAAGGATTAAGCACAAAAATCACCTATGCTTTCCAAAGAGAACAATGCCAAAATTCACAGCACGCCCAGTATGAAATCTCTGCAGCATCAGGACCCTCGGGAAGTATAAATGCACACAGAGACCAGCTCTATGTCATACACAAGCAAGTCCTTGACAAACCATTCAAGTAAGTTCAGGTAAGTTTCCCTTCTTTAAAATTAATTTTACATTTCTCTAATAGGTATCTCTGTCACATTTTGCAACTGATTAAAAAGTGCAGAGCAAGTTCTTCACTCTTGCATTCCATGGTTGTTCTTTTTTTCTTAAAGAGTAGGTTTTATTCAGTTAGACGGATATTTACAGAAAAGCCTGAAAGCACACAACCACTTAGGCTCTGTGAAAGCCCAATAAACATTTTGCTATTAAACTCTGAATCCATCATGTCTCCTTTTGTCTTTCCTAACAATAACATGCTAACACCATAAAATAAATGTAAACATCACCTTGTGAGGGAAGATGGAAGCAAGGTGAGAGTTGAAGAATCAATGTTAGGAAGTAACACTACAGCTGAAGTTTGAAAGTATGGCTCCTCTCTGTCAAAAGCCAAATCTGTACACAACCCCTCAACAATACCAAGGGTGGACAAGAGCCTTGAGGTCCCTCCCAAATCCAGGACTCCCTAATAGGGACCAAGTGAGGCCACAGAATCAGAGCTCACAAGACCATGACTGTCCCAACAAGCATTCCCAACCAGACAGGCTGTAAGCAGTGTGCGAGCTGTCTGTGTATACACTGAGCTCCAGGATGTGAAACAGAAGGGGATATCCATCACTTGGATCTGTCAGCCTTAGCAGTATTATTCATGCTAGTGCTACTCACTAGACTAAGTAACACGACTGAAACCAGAAGGATAAGATAGCACTGCTCATGGTCAACTTATAAACTCACTGGGTTAGGGAGGATGAAAGCCCTACTTGGCATCTGGTATTTGAGGAAAAAATGTGCTCAGTATGAGCATCAATCACACTTATAGCTCACTGTTTGCAGAATTGGGCTCTGAAAGGCAGCAAATATGTGGCGGTCAATGCTTACGCTGTAAAATTTAGCTACTCTTACCCTGCTCTATCTTTTTGGTCACAGGTTTATTTCAAAATGAGAGAATTATAATCTTCACTTTAACAGATTATATGTTATTTGTAGCTCTACTCTGTTAAACATTTTTTTTTTTAAGCATGCTGTTGGAAAATCTCCTCTTACAATATTTATAGCTCATTATGTTCAAAGCATAAAACATTGACTTTTAAATCTGTTGCATGACTTATAACTCAGCATCATGGTGGCATGAATAATAACGCTAAAAAAATCAGATTCATAATTTACTAAAATGATGCTTGATAGATTGAAAAATTGATATTTACATCAGGTATTTAAAATGGATGAATAAAAATTTTAATCAACATAAAAATATAATTTTGGGGATGTTAAGTAAAGGTCCAAGCATTTTTCATGTTTTACTGTCACCATTCATATTTAGTAAAAGTTTTTACATAGTAAAAGTTTTTACAACAATGCATATCTAAGTTAAATTATCTAAAATATATGGGAGTAGTGTTAGTTATAAACTGTTAAAATTATTAACCCTTAAAATCTTGAAAGTCCATGCAATGAAGTCACAAGCGCAGTGGGCTATAGATTTTGAACAAATTCCACATCCCTCAGTTCAATTACAGGTGATCAAAACACTTTGATGAGGCATGAACATAAAAATACCTCAGCAAGAGTGCTACAGTTTATTGTGAAGGGAACAGGTCTGGAATATTTTTATGGAATTCTACAGAGTACTCTCTGCATTAGTACAATGTACATATACACAGACAGACATATATAGTAATATGTACGCACACATAAACATAAAAAATGAAAACAGAAGTACGCACTTGGAGTACAGTCGTTATTATTATAACTGATTAGTCATGTGCAACTACAACCTGAAAGCCAGAGCTCTAAATTGAGGAACTGAATAAGTACAAGACAAAAAGACTCTGACTATCCTCACAGACCAGTCATATAAATATAGGACAACAGGTACATGCAAACAAAAAGGACAAGGGAACTCAGAGATGAAAGATGCCTGGATGAAAGGAGTGGTTCATGGGAGTGGCGAGAAGGCAATAGCAAATAATGATGAGGAGTCTATACTTTGCTCTGCTAATCTAGCTTGTACCCACATAGTGCAGAGATGATTTTTGTTCAGGTCATACTACTGTGGTTTATACTCACATTGTAAAGCAACAAATTCAAAGTACTGATAAATGTACCATTGTTCTCTCTTACAGAAATAGCAGCTGATGACCTACAACAGAAGCAGAAACCAAAAACCAGCATGAAGATATCTTTGTGTGTGTTTACATACTTCGTTGGTTTTTATCATTAAAAATGTCAATGAGTCATATCACAAGAAGTTAATTTATGCATTTTTGTTATAAACTTCAGAAATAGGAATTTATAGCTGGAGCACTGACAGAACCTTAACTATGAAGAAAGTAATGGATACTGTTGAAAACAAAAATTAGAAAAATAATTAGCAGAAAGGCAAAGTGACAAAAGGATCATGATGTATAAGGTTTAGCTACGGAAACATTTTATTTTGAACTCTATATTCATATGCTTACAAACTATTTCAACAAGTTCTATTTTTTTGCTGCCTCCATTTTGTCATCAGACAACCTGAGTTTTAAAGGAAGCTTTTCATTATTTAAGGCTTCAGGAAGGCAGCTCTTCATAAACTATGTTATCTCATACAATGATATTATAGCATTTTCTTTTCCTTTGTATCACCGCTTCTTTCAATGCTTTTTCCTCCCTCTTTACTCTTTGTCGTGGTTCAAGCCCAGCCGTCAACTTGGAACCACGCAGCCGCTCGCTCACTCCCCCCACCTCTTCCTTCCTCCCCCCCCTCC
>NW_009939529.1:0-4366 GCF_000696875.1 Nestor notabilis | reverse complement strand
ACAAATAAACCCACCGGTGTTATCAGCGTTGTTCCCAGACTGAAAGTCAAAAACACAGCACTGCACCAGCTACTAAGATGGAGAAAAATGACTGTTGTAGCTGAACCCAGGACACTCTTACACAGCCAAAAATTACTATGTTGACAATACTGCTATGGCATGAATATATTTAGGTATATGTGCATGTGTCTGCATACACATGGGCTTACACAAACATGGGAATGAAACATATAGATAGAAATAAAAAGCACACTTACGAAGCAAGCTGTGTATTGTTAACCAAGTATTCCAGTGGATAGCTACAGCTAAATTTGTACAGCAGCCCAGGCAAATAGCTGATAATCGTTGGCGGGTCTGGTGTATCAATATAGCCTGAAATATTACCTATCTGTACCACTGAGGTATTTCCATAAGCATTGATACCTCGGGCTGAGGATACCTATTGAGGGAGACAAAAAATTGCTATTATCGGAAAGTTAACTGTGGAACAAAAATTAACTAAGAACACTGATGCTTTGGCCCATAATTCACCCAGAGATACCTTCAGAAAAATCCTTCAAAAATTAATTCAGCTTAATAACGTTCCCTGTTTTTTCTTTTTCACCTCCCCAAAATAATGCATACACACTTCACAAGAAACATCCCTGTTCTTAAAACAGACTTGAGCAGCATTAAGAAAAAAACAACCAAAAAACCTCACATGACTTACTGGGAAAAAAGCTGAAGAAACTTTTCTAGTACAGTTAAAATAGATTAGCTTAAAATGAGTTTCCATATGCAATAAAGCCAATACACAAGAAATGTAATTCATACAAACAATACTCTGTCACTCTTGAGCTTTGTTTTTGGCACATCAAACCCAGTGTACTTTATAAACAGATAGAAGCCAAACAGCTGGACTTCAAGTCTGTGTTTTTGTTTACATTCTACATCTCTAAATCTTAATCATAAACCATGTGCAAAGAAACACTGTCAGAAATGCCAGAGCTGAAAAGTAATACAATCTTAATGCCAATGCAACCTTAATTCAGTCCCTGAATGCCTGCTATCCTGTACTGCTCAGGCTCACAGAGTGAGCTGAGCCAGAAATTACCTGCGGCCCTCCAGAAACTGTCTCAGTAGGCATGTACAGAATAAGGCAAATTAACAGGGCACTGGACTTCCACTGTAACAGTTCTTTTGTATAACTGTATTAGCAAAACAGATGGTTTCAATAGTTTTAGAATCTGCAGTTTCTTAAAAAGACATTTCATTATGCGAGAATCATCCTGACGTGCACATGAGTTTTAACATTTTGCGCTAAGTAGCACAGGAGCTATTTTGATTTCTTTGGCTACAAAAGAAATGGCTACAAGACAGATGCAGCCATGCACTTCACCAGTAGTATGCCTAATTATTTGCTAAATGGCAGGAAAGTGATGAAAATCAAATTTCCTAGGGTCTGTTCCTTGCCTAAAAAAACATAGGCTGGAGTATTATGGTAGTATAGCCAATTACAGCCCTCAGCTTTCTTTAGCTTCATCACCATTCCACCTCCTAAAATTAAAAAGTAGCATCTGCCATATTACAGACAGACCTGGGGTTTACCCGAGTTCTGCCTAAACAGTTGTATTTCCTTTGCTTCTATTAAAAATGAGTTTGAAGATCTTTACTGTGAAACACAGCCAAGGAATACATAAGACTGTATCACTCCAGTGTGGGGAACATTATAAGAAATGCTTCCTGCTCGTTTATTCTCTTTCTTTGAGGCATAGTATGCATAAGCTGAGAGGATGAAGGGAGTTTCTGGTTAGATTTTTAGCAGCTGCTACTTTGTCTTTTTATCCTGTGCAGCCTGGTTGGGGAGTGTCATGGGGAGAATTAGAATCATAGAATAGTTAGGGTTGGAAAGGACCTTAAGATCATCTAGTTCCAACCCCCCTCCCATGAGCAGGGACACCTTGCACTAAACCATATTACCCAAGACTCCATCCAACCTGGCCTTCAACACCGCCAGGGTTGGAGCATTCACAACTTCCTTGGGCAGCTTGTTCCACTGCCTCACCACCCTCACAGTAAATAACTTCTTCCTTATATCTAACCAAAACATTCCCTGTTTAAGTTTGAACCCATTACCCCTTGTCCTATCAATACAGTCTCTAATGAACAGTCCCTCCCAAGCACCCTTGTAGGCCCCCTTCAGGTACTGGAAGACTGCTATGAGGTCTCCACAAAGCTGCTCTTCTCCAGGATGAACAGCCCCAACTTTCTCAGCCTGTCGAATATTTTTGAAATGTTCCACTTGGCATGACTTTGGCAGCACCAACATCCCTGCAGCTCTAGGCTTTGTGGCTCTCTAAACACTAAAAAAATCCTTAAACCAAACCCTAATTTGAATGGCATCAAGGACCGGAGGCTGATGTCCTCCAGTCAACTGGGTGTCCCAGGTGACAAAAAAGATGAAGGAGCAATGTCAGTGCAGTGCTGTGCTCCCCTTGACATGCAGTGGGCAGCCACAGTATCCCTTAAGGTGTAGGTTTCTGTCTCTCTGAAACTTAAACCTGGCCTCAACAGTAATTTGCTTGGCATCATGAAGCTGAGACTGACATCCTCAAGCCAACTGGGTGTCCCAGATGAGAAAAAAGCTGAAGGAGCAATGTCAGTGCACTGCCATCCTCCCCTTGGCATACGTTTTTCAGCCCTAGTATCCCGGCAGCTGTAGGCTTTGTGGCTCTCTCAACGATAGCCCTAACCTAATTTCCATGGCATTTTGGAGGGTACGCAGACGTCCTCCAGCCAAATGGGTGTCCCAGAAGAGTAAGCTGTTGAAGGAGCAATGTTGGGGCAGTGTCATGCTCCCCTCAGCATGCATTTTCATGCACCAGTAAACCTAGACCTGTGGACTTTCTGGCTCTCTTAAAAATAATTCTAATCCTAAATCAAACACAAATTTGCATGGCATCATGGAGCTGAGGATGACATCCTCCAGCCGAATGGGTGTCCCAGATGAGAATGCTGTTGAAGGAGCAATGTTGGTGCAGTGCCATGCTCCCCTTGGCATGCTTTTTTTAGCCCCGTATGCCAGGAAGCTTTGTGACTCTTTTAAACTTAACCCTATCCCTAACCCTAATCCTAATTTGCGTGGTGTTGTGGAGCTAAGGCTGATGTCCTCCAAACAAATAGGTGTCCCATATGGGAGAGGTGTTGAAGGACCAATGTTGGTGCACTGCCATGCTCCCCTTGGTATGCCTTCTTCAGCCCTAGTATCTCTGAATCTGTAGGCTTTGTGGCTCTCTGAACACTAACCCTAACCCTAATTTGCATGGCATCCAGGACCTGAGGCTGACGTCCTCCAGCCAAACGAATGTCCTATATGAGAAAGGTGTTGATGGAGCAATGTTGGTGCAGTGCACTGCCCTTCCTAGCATACCTTTGGCAGCACCAGTACCCCTGCAGCTGTAGGCTTTGCAGCTCTCTGAACCCTAACCCTAACAGGAACTCTAACCCTAATTTGCATGGCATTGTGGAGCTGTAGCTGATGTCCGCCAGCCGATTGGGTGTCCCAGATGAGAAAGGTGTTGAAGGAGCAGTGTTGGTGCAGAGCCCTGCTTCCTTTATTCTCCCTTTGGCAGCCCAATTATTTGGATTACAAATATCGGAACCAGGTTTTGGGTCTGTTTGTTTTGGAGTTGTGGTGTTTTGTTTCTTTCTTTCTTTCTTTCCCTTAAAACATCAAGCTTTTACAATTATACTTAAATATGAAGTTCAGGGAATTTACAGCATGACCAGCTCAATAGGAACAGCAGGAAATTTATTCCTGGCAAATAATTCTACTGCAAGTCATAGAGGTGCTACAGTTTTTCAGGGAAAATGGCCAAAGAGAATCTTGAACTTGGTGAGCAGTTTTGTTGAAATCTTAAAAGAAAACCTGAGGCAAATAGGTCACAGACCATACTGGACATTCCAGCCCACTTTCGCAGTTATTAGCAACAAAAGAGGAGGTTTGTTATAAAAACTGACAGGTATCATCAAATACAAGTATGAATTACAGATAGAATATAAGCCTTAAAAATATTACATTTTTACACTTGTTTTTGTAAATTATTCATAGTCATCACTGCTTGTACAGTGTGATATACTGTATATATCATGGTGGGATGGCTCCTGTGACTGAAGTGTTGGAATGGACAGTTACCGGCTCTTTACAAAAGACAGGCCTGGCAGATGGGGAGGGGGAGTTCCTATTTATGTCAGTGACAGGCTGGAGAGTATGGAACTGTGTCTGGGGATAGGTGAGGAGTCAACAGAGAGCTTATGGACCAGGGTCAAAGGGAGAACAGCAACGGGGGACGTTATAGTGGGGATTTGTTACAGGCCACCTGACCAG
>NW_009939528.1:0-22129 GCF_000696875.1 Nestor notabilis | reverse complement strand
GGGGGCTCAGGTCAGCCCGGGCCGCGCTCCCCAGGGCTCTGCCGCCCCGCCGGGGTGTCTGTGCGCGGGGCCGCGCTTTTCCCTCTCCCTCGCTGGAGGAGCCGCGGCAGTACCTAGCGGGAAGAGCTCCAGCGCTTCCAGTTCCGAAGCTGGATGTTGAGGAATGTAGGTTGTGTGTGTAGGTGCAGGTAAGATGGATCTCGGCTGCTGGGCGCAAATCGATAGGCGGGAAGCCCATTTAAACACAGGAAAAAGCGGGTTTTATGCTCAGGGTGGTGCAGGTTGCCCAGAGCCGTTGTGGAATCTTCAGGCTTCCAAACCTGACCCCGACTGGGTGAGCTCCTCACGGCTCTTCCAGCCCCAACCACTCTGGTTTGGGGAAGCAGCAACTTGAGACTTCCTGGCCTTTGAAACTAAATTTTCTATCCCTGAGTTGCCCAATTACTCTGTGCCCCCCTGTCATTTGGATGTTCATATTGGTATAACTGGCATACCAGTGCGGAAGACCATTCCTTTTCCATGGCAATAGTGCTGCTGAAATTTGCTCCAGAAAGTGGGAGTGGATGTGAAGGACAGCAGTGTTCTCCCTTGCACACATCTAAAAGTTTGTATTTTCTTGGGGATAGCTTTTCAATCAAGGATGGGTAACATGCTACTGGTGAGATATTGGGTGCTATTTTGTGTCAGGCTGGTGGTTCATTTCATTAAACCTGATGTGCTAAGGACATTAACACCATGTAGAAACAGGAAAACACGTATTAGCTCAGTGGTAGCCGTGGATTATGAACCCTATAGGGATCTTCAGGCTCCTCTTAAGGAACCTGCTGTCCCAAATGCCCTCCCCTTTGCAAACTGAAATCCTAGTATTAAGTAATTGAATCTGGCGCAGCAATTCTGCTTTGAACTAATTGTAGGCTCTACAGTTTGTGACTGCTATCAACTGAGAAGGAAAAGTTGGGGCTTGGGGGAGGTAAACGAAGTCGCAGTAGTGACAGGTTAACTAAACACAGTCAAATGGGCATGGAGGGGGTTTTGATGAAGAGAACTTGAGCATGAGCCATCCCTTCTGAGCATCTCGGCTTAATTAACTAAATTGAACGAGGCACTTGCTGCTTTGTGGCTCAGTCTTACGGCATTACATGATCCATGCTAAACTACCATGATTAGTATGTTTGAAGAAGTGTCCTGTGCTGCAGTAAATAGGTACTGAAGTAAACAGATACTGAAGTAAACACATGTTTATGTATGTGTATGCTCTGTAGTGTTGTTTTTCCTTGTACTGTTCCATCACTAATGGAGGTGTATCCTGGTTTTGTTTTCCAGTGATTCACTGTAGATGTTCCAGGTGTTTTTCTTTCCCTTCAAAGCGAAGGCTAAGAAAGCGGCCTCGGGTCCTGACATTGTTAAGCCTGCCCGAGGACATTGAAGTAAACACATGTTTATGTATGTGTATGCTCTGTAGTGTTGTTTTTCCTTGTACTGTTCCATCACTAATGGAGGTGTATCCTGGTTTTGTTTTCCAGTGATTCACTGTAGATGTTCCAGGTGTTTTTCTTTCCCTTCAAAGCGAAGGCTAAGAAAGCGGCCTCGGGTCCTGACATTGTTAAGCCTGCCCGAGGACATCTTGTTCCAAGTTTTTTGAGGACATCCTCTCAGTCAGAGCTGTGAGTCCACTACTGCTTCCCCTCTGTCCTGCACCATGGCTGGTCTCTGACTTTATGAGCCAGGACTGCACAGGGGAAAGGCTGGCTTCTTGTGTCAGAGTAAATCTGAGGAGAACCAAAGCGTCATACATGCAGTAATTAGGCTTTTGCTACCCCAATAGCAGTTTTATTTCTCAGGACTCAAGCTGAAGAAGATTAGCAGCAGTATTTGAGTGCTCTTATGTAAATTTTGTGTGGGAATTGTCCTACTAGATGGCTGTGGCTGAACAAATTGGTTTGGCTTGGCATCTCTTGTCTTAATGGGGAGTAGGCAGGTAAGGAGGTATGATTAGAATCATGGAATCAGCTGGGTTGGAAAAGACCTTTAAGATCATCAAGTCCAACCATTCCCCAGCACTGCCAAGGCCACCACTAAACCATGTCACTGAGGGACTCGCCTACACGTTTTTTGAATACCTCAGGGACAGTTATTCCTCCACTTTCCTGGAAAGCCAGTTCCAATGCCTGAGCACCCTCTTGGTGAAGAGGGTTTTCCTAATATCCAATCTAAACCTCCCCTGGTGCAGCTTGAGCCTGTTATCTCTTGTCTTATCACTTGTTATGTGGGAGAAGAGACCAGAGCCCACCTCACTACAACCTCCTTTCAGGTACATGTAGAGAGTGATTAAGTTCCAACGCCTGACCACCCTTTGGGGAAGAAATTGCTCCTAATATCCAGTCTAAACCTCCCCTGACACAACATGAGGCTGTTTCCTCTTGTCCTACCCCTTGTTCCTTGGGAGAAGAGACCAGCCACCTCCTGGCCCCCAACCTTTCAGGTAGTTGTAGAAGCCAATAAGTTCCTCCCTGAGCCTTCTCTTCTCCAGACTAACCCCCCCCCAGTTCCCTCAGCCATTCTTCATCACACTTGTGCTCCAGACCCTTCACCAGCTCCATTGCCCTTCTCTGGACCCACTCCAGCACCTCAATGTCTCTCTTGTAGTGAGGGGCTCAGAACTGAACACAGTGTTTGAGATGCAGCCTCACTCGGTGCCCACTACAGGAGGGAAGTCACTGCCCTGGCCCTGCTGGCCACACTGGTGCTGATACGGGCCAGGATGCTGTTGGCTTCTTGGCTGCCTGGGCACAAGCTGGCTCATGTTCAGCTCCACCAATCAGCATCCCTAGGTTCTTTTCTGTGGGCGGCTTTCCAGCCACTCTTTCTCAAGCCTGGAGCAGTACATGGGATTGTAACTAATTAGATACCTATCTAAAATCAAATGCAAAGAACTGTTTTTCTGTTGATCCCTTTATTTTAGTAATTCTTATTTACACTCCCCCTTTGCAGGTGCATTCACATCTTAAATACCTTGTGGATAATCATGCTAGTGTTTGGGCGTGTGCAAGTTTCCAAGAAATATGGCCTTCTCCAAACAATCTGAAGATGTTTGAAAGGTAAGCTTTAAGAAACAAATTTGTCTAACCTTGTAGAAGAGGCTGTTTAAAGGTAGATACACAATTCCAATCGGTCCTCACTATCACTGGGGGGTCTGACCTTCCCTTTTTGTAGAAGTCTTTGCTCATGGTGATGAAGGATTGTTGATTTCCTGTCTAAGCTGCAGCTTATAACTGCTGTCTCTAACTGGAGCAGAGCCCATTGCATATACCAAAGTTATTTCTCTTTAAGGGCACTAATATTCTGTATTGGAAGATAGCACATTAACTAAAACCTATTACTGATGTGTTCATATGAATGTGCAAGTGAGATCAGAGGCTGAAGACCATAACCATATTTCTGAGTCTGAATTGGTTTGTGCACTTCTTGCGCACAAAAGTATATTGAAAAATGGGCACATTTCAGTATTAAAATGAGTGAGGTTTGAAAGGGTGATAAATGTGCTTAAAAAGGATTGAGAATGTCTCTATCCACCTGATTTGAAGGGCATCTCTCAGTTTAAATGTCAAGGTAGTTGTTTTGCTTCAGACTATGTGTGTGTTCCTTCTGAAGAAGACTGCTTATGTGCACATTGGTGTGCAAGGGAGGAGTGCAAGAGCTTGATGCATGTCCTTGAGGGTACAAGAACCAAAACATGTTACTGGATTCTGGTGTTTGGGGTGCTGCATGGGAATAGGAAACCATTCCTATGAATTGTTAAATTATCCTGGATGTGAGCATACAAAAGGATTGCAGCAAGAAAAGCCTTGGAGTAACTTGGGTCCAACTTCTGTAGTGACAGTACATGTGCTTGTGGGTGGTGATCACCAGATGACATCCTAGCCTCCACTGAAGTAACTTCTTGAGAACGCAGGGCTGGAGGCACCTCCTGATGTCAACCTCGAGTATCTTCTCTATTTCCCATTCAGGGCTGCTGAAAGGGGTAACTTTGAAGCTGCTGTGAAGCTGGGCATAGCTTACCTGTACAATGAAGGCTGTAAGTGTGAAAACTTGTACTTGGGTTTTTGGGGAAGATGGCATGACAGAAGGAAATGTAGATGAGCTACAGACTTATTTGTTGGTACAGATGAGACTGTCTCATCATAAAGCTGGCACTTTTACTGGCTGTTTACCATGCTATTTCTCCTGTATTTCAAACACTGGTGGGCTTGTACCCAGTTCTACAGCAGCGAAGTGCAGGCCCAGTCTGCTGTCTTCAGTGGGTGGCTGGGTCTCATTTACTAGGACACCTCTTCAGTTTTACCTCTCAATGCAGCTTTAGCACTGGCCACTAAACTACCAGATGTTAAGTGATAGTATAGTGCACAGCTCTTCTAGAGAAGTCAATGCATAGCTTGTGATTTCATGTTTAGAAGTTCTTTATAGATTGGTAAGACTTGGCTACTTACCTCCTGTGATAAATATAAGAAAAGAGAGTGACCGTTGACAGAAGGAGCCTCCTTGCAGAGGGTACCAGCAAGGCAGGTGACTTGTGTACCAGTTTGTTTGTACACTGACAGGAATTAACATTGCTTTGGCTGCTGGTGTTTGCAGAACACCTTCCTCCCCAACTTAGGGTTTTATGTTCCTAAAGACTGATTGCAGACAGATTTTTCTTGCCATTTCTATAATTTTTAAGGCTCTAAAGGGAAGATGCTGATCAATCTTTTCCTAATTCTATCCTATTGTCTGTCTTGGCCTGCCTAAACCCCAAGCAGGAGCTGTGAATAAACTCTAAATGATTTCTGGTTTGTTTTGTTCAGTGTCCATCTCTGATGAGGGCCGTGCGGAAGTGAACGGATTAAAGGCATCCCATTTCTTCAGCCTGGCAGAGCGTCTGAATGTGTCTGCAGCTCCATTTATCTGGCTTTTCATCCGTCCTCCCTGGTCCCTGAGTGGAAGCTGTTGTAAAGCTGTGGTCTATGAGAGTCTCAAAGCAGAGTGTCAGTTGGAGAAAGTAAGATTTCTTTCTGCCTTTGAGTTTAACACAGGCTAGAAGCTGCATCTGGTTATTTCAGAAAACATACTTTGTTTCCTCAAGTTGCTGCTATGCTCTGGTTGCTTAAATGACTGTGGATCAATCATTTTAATGAATTTATTGCCAAACCACACTTGGTAGTGTATCATGCGTGCCAGAGGCCTGTAATGTGTCTCCTGAGAGATTCAGTACTGTCTCATAGGTAACAAAACATTGAGGAAAAGTAAGGCGGGGGAATGATTGAAACGCAAATAATACTGTACTCTGGAATTGCTAGCAAAAATTGCCACTGTTCTTTATCTTCAACAATTCTTGATCTCAATTGCTTTCTTCAGGCTCAAAAAGGATCTATTCTCCACTGCTTGGCCAAGATCTTGAGCCTCTTTGAGGTGAGCAGTATTTCTGGTTTGATGTGCTCAGGTACCTTTTTTCGCTGGTGCTTACCTTCATTTAAAAACAAATAAAATAATCAGCCAAATGCTTTTACATTCCTCAAGTGGGCTAGGTATTTCTGTTCTCATGAGTTTAATTTACTGGTTTTTTTAAGGGAACATCATCAACTTAGTTTATTGGATTCTACAAACAGTGAAATTAATTTTGGCTTGATCATGGGCTTGCAGTGTGTTCAGGTCTCAAAGGAAGCCTTCCAGTCATAATGCATATTCAAAAAAACCCAGTTCTTCAGTGGCAAACAAGCCAAAAAGTTTTTGTTTTGCTGAGGAAAGCCACTGCAGCTTCCTGAGCCTGGAACTTCCAACAGCAGCACCGAGTGGATATGGGAGCTCATCCCTCGTAGTGTGAAGGGGACTTGTAACTGGTTGGTTCTGCTCTATAGCTTTCAGTGGTTTCTGAAGTACTGAGACCTGGCATCCAGTTGGCTGGACAGCAAAAACATCATTGTGCCTTTTGTTCTTAGGATGAAGAAAAAAGAAAAGAATCCCTTGAAATGTTTGAAGAATCTTCCAAGCAGGGTTGTTTAAACAGCTCCTACCTCCTTTGGGAAAACAACAAAAAGGCTGCTGTAAGTAGTATGGGTTTGTCCCAAAACAACTTCTTCACTGTAGCTTCTAGATCTGTTATGTGCAACAAGTGTACACAGAAGGAAATTGCTGTTGCTCAGAATTTACCTCTTTCATAAACAAAGAGAGCACCAAGAACTCTCTAAAATGAGTTTTGTGTCTGCATTAGTGTTTAAAGTGAGTCTACAAGCAGTTGTAGCCAAGGTGCAAGCAGAAGTTCCTTTATTACTAACTCTGCTGGCTAGTGATGATATGGCTTACTGGGGAACAGGAATGGGGAGGCTGCCTGCGTGATCAGCAATAAATCTGCCAAAGCTCTCCTATTGGAATCCCGAGTGACCTGTCTCGTTCCTGTGAGACCTTAGCCAAGAATTGCAGCCACGTCCTTAAAAACAACCTTGTCGTCGTGATGAGCAACAGGCTGGTTGTGAAATAATCCACGAACCCACAGGCAGTGATTTTTTCTCTGAACATTAGTACTACAATCCTTCTGTTCAATGTGTAAAGGTGATGGGGTTTAAAATCTGTTTGCATTCCTCTCTGTAGATGTCAGATCCTGGCAGATACCTCCAAAGTCTCAGGAAGCTAAGAGACTTTGCAGCGAAGGGCTGCTGGGAAGCGCAGGTAAGACTGACTTTTCCCAGGAAAACAGACTTGGTCTTTCCTATGTTGCCACTGTAGGTTTAGACTCCTCCCTTTAGAAGCAGGGTCAAAATTGTTGAATGGTTCCTATGTGTGCATATATTTACTCTGTGGGTCCCCCTCTTTTGGAAAATACAGCAGGTCTCTGGTACAATCTGGGTAAAGATGCATTTTTTTGATGTACTTCAAAGCCTGCCCCAAATAATGTGTGCTCAAGATTGAAGCCAAACTAAGATCTACTGATCCAAGTAGTTTGTCATGTTTGTTTTCTAATTTCATCAGGAAAATTACAGGATCTTGCCCTGCCTTAGTTTGCATTTGGTAAAAAAGAAACCAACAAACTTGCTTTTGTGTTCTCTCTCCTACAGATAGCTTTAGCCAAAGCTTGTGGGAATGGAAACCAACTAGGATTAGAAGCAAAATCTTCCAGTGAAATAGTGTCTCAAATCTTTCAAGCTTCTCTTCCTATCAGCAAGCAAAGTATCTTCACTGTGCAGAAAGGAATGAATGAAACAATGAGGTAAAAACTCAGATCCAGCTGTCAGGCCACACAGCAGAATCTGTTGCCTGTTTCCTTGTATGTCTGTAGGGGGAAACAAATCTACAACAAGGTCTGTTGGAAAATAGAAGTTTTTTTCTTTACTTTTCTGTGATGGATTGTGTACAATCAGAGAAACACATGGCATTTCACAGAGGAAGTACCAGAGCTGTTATTTCATACCCTGATGAAAAGCTGAAATGAGGGTGTGAGGGTATTTTCTGGACTTTTAAGTTCTTGCATTTGTCAGGACTAATCAAGAACTGGAGGCACTGTTTGACTTGTTGGAGCTATAGTTACCCTCTAGTTATCTTAAGTGGCATTTAGCCTCCTAACTGATGTGCCCTACCTTTTCCTTGTGCAAGTGCCTATTATAGGACAGTTTCTAATTCCATTTCACAGACATCTTAAGCCTGTTGACCCTTCGGAGTCTAACAGGCCCCGGGTTTCAAATCTTTATCTCAGTGCAACATGTAATTCTTCTGATAATTCTTTTGGTGCACTTTTCTGGCTTGGAGCTTTGGAGTGGAGAAGGGACTCAGTCACTAGGCATGGGGAGGGTGTTCAGCACTCTGAATGGCTTCTAACTGTGCAGATTATTTCTCTTTCCTGTCTAGGTACATCCTGATTGACTGGCTGGTGGAAGTGGCTACCATGAAAGACTTCTCTAGCCTATGCCTTCACATGACAGTGGGATGTGTGGATCGTTACTTGAAGCTGAGACCTGTACCTCGGGCTCGACTCCAGCTTTTGGGAATAGCCTGCATGGTCATTTGCACACGGTAGGGTTCTGACTGGTGAACAGAGGTGCTTATTGTGATCATTCAAATTAATTTCTGCAGCTCAGGCTTCCTCCCCCCCCCCGCTAATAATAGTGCTAGAAAGAATCTTTGTCTTCCTTCTACATTGACTGCTGCTTGAGCTGTGTTCACATACAAACACAATCACTGCAAATGGGGCACAATGTAACTCCTTGAACATGTTTTTAAATATGAAAAACTCCATAGTGGTGGAGGTTTTCATATTTAAAAACATGGTCTAAATGCATTCAGTCAGCAACTGAAGTCTTTCATGCCACATTAACATGAGAGGGTTACTCATGTGGTAAGGAACAACTGCAGCAGTGATGTTGCATAATTTAGTCTGTTATGCTGAGATGAACCACATGGGGTAGTGGAAAATTATTCTTCTCTATTAGTTTCCTTAATATCTTGCATCTTAACCTAGGGGAGGTTTCATAAATGAGGAATTAGGAATGTTGTAGTAGGTGGTTCCAGCTTAAAGGTGAAATAAATGAAGAGCTGCTGTTCTTTCTTTCCTGGGAAAGTACCTTATGAAGTTATTTAACTCTTTAGTCACCTTGGGAGCATTTATCTGCCACAAAAACATCAGTGCATGGGTGCACAAATTCCCTTTCTTCTGCGGCTGACTGTTAATATTTCCTACTGCAGTTTCATCAGCAAAGAAATCCTGACAATCCGGGAAGCTGTGTGGCTCACAGACAACACCTACAAATATGAAGACTTGGTCCGAATGATGGGCGAGATCATTTCTGCCCTAGAAGGAAAGATAAGGGTGAGTTTGGAAAGTGCATGGAGTATTTCACCCCTTGGGCTGCTGGTGAAGTCAGGCAGTTGTAATTAGCCCTTTTTATATAAGAGGTTGGTTTTATGTGAGTGTTCTCAATCAGCTGTGGACACCATCCCTATGTCAGAGCATGCAGATACAAAACCCTCTTTCTGTCAAGATCAAAACTTAAGAAGCCATTCATTCTTTCACTGGAGAATGTTTCAATGTCAGTGTAGTAGTTAGAAAAATAAGTAAAAAAAACCCTGATGTAATGAGAACAGCATCTCCTGGAAACAACTGTTCTAAATACTCGGTGCTTGTCTTGTATTCCCAACCTCTGTTCTCTCTGCACTAGATACCTACCATTGTGGACTACAAAGAAGTACTGTCAAACATAGTCTCGCTGGAGAGGAGGACTCTTCACCTCTATAGCTTCATTTGTGAACTGTCGCTCTTAAACACAAGCCTTTGTGTATATTCCCCAGCTCAGGTGGCAGCTGCAGCACTGCTGCTGGCTAAGATACTACACAGGCAAGGTAAGGAACCTAGCCTTAAGTGGAGCTCAGCATAAGATGTCAGCCTGCCTTGTCTCTTTGGGGTTTGGGGGGGTTGCTTAGTCTTTAGACAAGATCTCCCAATCACTTGGCTGGGGGAGAAGAAGAGAGCAGGTATAAGACTTCAGAATGAAGAGCTGAGTTCAGTCTGGTTTACCTCTTAATAGCTATAATGAACAAGCATCAGACTATGCAAGCTTTGTGTTTAAATGAGACTGAAGATTTCTATACATAAGTATAACTTCAGTTTGGCAGGTAAACCTACTCTTGAAAATAATTGTGAACTATATATGAACAAGGGATAAGCTTGTAAAGGTCATGATCTTTATCCCTTAAAAGCATGTCTGATTACTGAACTGCTAAGCTCTGTGCAATGGTAATATGTGTTCTCTTCCCAGCACGTCCCTGGACCAGCCAGCTGTCTGAGTGCACTGGTTTCTCCCTTGAAGACCTGCTGCCCTGTGTCCTAAGCCTCTACCAAAAGTGGTAATAGTTTTGGAACTCTTTAGGGGGGGTACATGTGTACTTGGATTCCAGCTCTTGCAGACATGCTCTGCTGATAGGCTCGGCCCTTCCCAGTGGCAGAGATGGCTTTGGCAAACTGCCTTGTCTCCCCTGACACAAGGCACAAAGGGGAAATGGGCCAGTCTGGGGACAGCTCTTCTATTTCTCCCATTTGGTAGTGGCTCTGGGTTACAGAAGATTTGATGCTCCTCAAAGCTTAACAGCTTTCAGCTTGCCAAACAGTTCTGTTTTCAGAAGACTGAAACTAGCTTATTGGGGAGCTTCAGAAGGAGTTCCAGGAGAAAAGGTAGCTCCCTTTACAAGGCAAATGTCTTGTTTATACCCAGGAACAAAGAAGGAATTAGATTCTCATATCCTTAGAAACCTAGTGTCCGGTCTAGCTGCTTAGTAGCTCTGTTGAAACACCAACTTCATAGCAAGAGCTGAGTTGGACAGAGGGAGCTGAGAGCCCTTAAATTGGCAGGGTTTGTTAACATTGTTTTGTATAATCCATTCTGAGATTGGGGCTTTAATCTTTCTTTCCAGCTTTCACGATGATGTCCCAAAGGACTATAGGCAGGTGTCCTTAACAGCAGTGAAACAACGATTTGAGGATGAGCGTTATGAAGAGATAGGCAAGGAGAAGGTGAGTGAGCTTTTAGTCTGTCTTTGGTGTCTGACATCCAGAGCAAATCTACCATACAGCAGGATGTGATAAACTACAAATAATGGGAAGTGGACTCTAACTTAAGACTTTTTTGGAGGAGAGGATATCTGAGTAAAGTGGTAGCTTTAAACTTGATCTGTGGGACATTAACTGCTCTGTTTGAGTACATGTGGGAAGAACTCACTGGGATAGATTTCTCTTGGAAAATAAATAGCCTCCTCCTGGCTATTTATTCATTCTGGGAATCTCATGGTCTAATTCTTACTGGCTGGTCGATATTTTTTTTTTTTTTTTTTTTTTTTTTTTTTTTTTTCTCAGATGATGAGTTACAGCCAGCTCTGTTCAGTGCTGGGTGTGAAACAGGAGGACCCGGAGCCCAATCCCTTGCACACGAATGTGGTGGAAATTCAGACTTTCCTGAGCTCTCCCTCTGGCAAGAGAACTAAAAGGCCAGTATAACTCCTCACTGTAAATGCTGCTGAAGATCAGCATGAGCTTTTCCTTCTCTGGTATCCTGAGGTTTCATTCTTAAATATAAATCTTTCTGTAATTACCTTAACATACCTGTGAAAAGAGCAGGAAGAGAAGACTTGGCTTTTAATGTGCGACTTGTGGATTTCCTTGATGCAGGAGGAGGGAAGACAGCATCCAGGATGACAGAGGCAGCTTTGTGACTACACCGACAGCAGAGCTATCCACACAGGAAGAAAGTCTTCTAGATAACTTCCTAGACTGGAGTTTAGATTCCTGCTCTGGTTATGAAGGTGATCAGGAAAGCGAAGGCGAGAGAGATGGAGATGGTGAGAGGGTTGTTCTCCTTTATAAAAGCAGATGAGAATTAAAACTGTCTTTTCATCTTTGCTTAAAACTGTTTCTCAGGCAATGGAAGCCTGGACTTTCAGCTGAAGACCAGCTGGAAAAACTCTCCCCCTTCCCTAGTGGTTATAACTGTCGAACTATTTTAGAGGTATATATCTGTCCTCTTTCTCTAGACCGCTTCAAAATGCGATGAAGCATCTGTAGCTGCTCAGCATTTCAAAGTGAGCCTGTTTCCAGGTCCAGCTGATAGTGGACCAAATGTGCTAGATGGCCCACTGTGTTAGACATGCTATATTATCAATCTTGCTGAATTTAGAACTGGCTGTTCATTTTCTAAACAGCTCTTGGTACCTATCCAAACAGTCTGAGGAGGGGAGAAGTTTTTTTTTTAACTGGAGAGGGACTTTTCACAAGGGCATGTAGTGATTAAGACAAGGAGGAATAGCTTTAACGTGAAAGGGGAGATTGAGATGTGCTCTTAGGCAGAAGTTCTTCCCTGTGAGGGTGCTGAGGTGCTGGCACAGGTTGCCCAGAGAAGCTGTGGCTGCCCCATCCCTGGCAATGTTCAAGGCCAGGTTGGACACAGGGGCTTGGAGCAACCTGGTCTAGTGGAAGGTGTCCCTGCCCATGGCAGGGGGTTGCAACTGGGTGAGCATTAAGGTCCCTCCAGCCCAAACCATTCTATGATTCTATGAAATGAGGGTGAACTTAGTGCTCTACCCTCCTGCATGTAAGTAGGCATCAGGTTTCCACTCTTGGTTGGTTGTTTTCTGCTTCAATGCCTGCTGGGTGTTGCCCAAATCAAAACTAAACTTTTTCTTTCACCATCCCACAGTGACAAGTCCCAGTGGGATCCTTGACATGACGGTGGTTTACATGGATCCTGCGGAGCACTGCTGTCAGGACTCCAGCGATGAGGACAACCTAACTGTGGAGTGGGGTGGGCACACAGTGCCCCTGGGAGAGGCAAAGCTGCTGGATGACACTTACAGCGTTTCAGCATATCTCACCCCACGAAATCCTAACCTGGAAGGGAGCTCAGGCTACTCTTCCGTCAACAGTGCCAGTCCTGTGTCTTCTTTAGAAGGCAGCCTTGGAGTACCTCTGAAACCTACCTCAGCACTGTCTGCTGGCAGTGCCAGGAGCAGGGAGCCGTACCTGCCTCACTACCTGGAACCATGTTTACAGTCAGCCTGTGCTAGGCCTGGCATGGGGAAATGTGACAGAAGGCAAGTCAAGAGGAAAAATGTGGCAGAACACAGTGAAGAAAGGGTCAACTTGGGCTTCTTCAGCCTCTGATATCCTCATGCTCTTTATTTTTCTAAGATTCCTGGAATCAGTGTTTCTGTTGTAGTCATACAGGGATGATAATTGTCAGTACCTCCAAAAAGAGCCCTTCCCCTTAACTTTGCTTATGTCTCTCTTGTAACCTGTAGCTCAGTTCTGGGCCACTTCCTTCCTTGCTAGCTGCCTTTTTAAAGTATTCCTTGTTGTCTGATCCTCTGCAAACTAAGATCCTTCTCCACATAGGAAACGTTATAGCTCATTTCTGTCATACCTCACCCGTTACTCCTTGGTGATAGGAAAGAACTTGTCATGTCCCTTGCTTTGCTGTGAGGCCTGGTACCATAAATGAAAGGAATTGACTTTGGTTCTCAAGTTACTTGCTGTAACACTATGTTTGAATTCTTCCACTTGAAAGACCTTTTTGAGGATGTGCTGCCTCTTCCTTCTGGCCAGGTACTGTCTCACTTAGCTGGTGCTTCTCTTCTATGTATATACCATTTGCTGCACTGATACTAGGTCTTTATGGATACAGTCAAGGTAAATGAAGGCTCACTGCAGGTCTGAGCTGCTTTTTTTACCTACCTCTCAGATGGTTTTTAACTCCGTTGCCTCTGGCTCTAGCTGCCATGTTTTCCTCCCCTGAAAAATCCTCCTTTTGTGCCTTAATGCTTCACTGCCCAGTGCTCCAGTAACATGATCTCTGAACTGTTAGTGTCTGCTGGAAAAGTGGTTGAACTGCTGCCTCCAGCCACTGCCTCCACTTCATTTCCTGTCCCGCACAGTCTTCCTTGATGTTTCCATTAACATGTCCTCAAGGAAAGCACAGATCACTTGAACACTAGACCAGGCAGCAATGCAGGAAGGGCAGTCAGTCTCTTACTGAAAGCCCTAATTTAGGTCTTCCTATTAGTTACTAATCTGCAAAGGCAGCATCTGCTTTTCTTGACAATGATGAAATCTGTGCTGGCCATCTCCACTGACCTCAGCCCAGCAAGCCTGGGCTACAGCTCCTTCAGCCTGTGAACATGAGAACATCTTCTCTTGACAAACACCAGTGAAATACCAAGGTACCAGATGTGCAGGAGACATGACTGAATTGAACACTGGAACTGGACTCTGCCTCTTCCTCTGGTTAGAAGTTACTGTGGCAGTCGGCAGCAGTTCAGATACACACAGTGTAGTTGATTTTTTTTTTTTTTTTTATAAAAAATTTCTTTTTTAATACAGCTGGCTCTGTGTCTTACTTCACTGACTTGTGTCCTGCTACCCTGGGAGAACTTGGGATGTGGGGGGTTGAGGTCAGAGTCAGGTTCCTGGGATTAAGCTGTAGGCTGTTTGCATTAGTATCATGAGTAGCTGGGAAAACACCCTGCTCGAACAACCCTCACTCTACAGTAGCCCCAGAAAGGCCCTGAACGTGCCAAATAATAACCAACAGCAGCTTTGGGTGCTTGGCCACAAAGTTTATTACAAAACTATGTACTGTCACTCTAGTTAAAATAAAAAAGTCCCTGATTTAGCTTTCTGTTGCCAGGCTTTGCCCTTCTCCCTGTGGCTATGTCAGAGTTCTTGGAACAACGTGCCAGGCAGGAGCATCTTCACATTAACTTCTTGCAACAGCAGCTCAAAATTCAGCATTGGCTCACATTAAAACTGTTCTAAAACAGGGGGGTAAAAGTTAAACAACTGTGGGAAAGGCCTCACACTGCAGAAAGCTTTCAACTCTTTTGCTGTGCAAGTTGTCTTGATCTGAAAGAAAAGGAACAAAATAGGAACATTGATCAGCTCAATTCCTTCCCTGAGGAGTAACTGAGGTGATGAGGAGCTAGCTCTGTGTTTTGGGGCTTGCTGCTTAGCCTAGTGGCTTTGCTGAGGCTAAAACCAGGCCTATCTCTGTCCCAAGCCTCAATCTTGGAGGTGCCTCCTGGACAGAAGAGAGCACCTGTGGCTAGAGCCACCACTTACTGCCACAGGCCCGAGGCAATAAAACTAGAGCTAAAGCTGCTTTCTGAAAAGCAAAAGCTACAGTCCAGAGCCTTGGATCTTTAAAGAAAGAAATTTTAAAAGGACCAGAGTACATCAATTTCTATTTCGTTACCACCTCCACCCCCCAGCAGACTTCAGCCTTTGCTTTGTTAATCCTTGCTGGTTTCCTCCAAGGACAAATATTTCCAGAAAGAAATGCAGGAAACTTGCTGTGACACAGGCTAAGCCTGGCTTTTAGCACTGGGCTGGGCTCTTTACAGGGAACGGTGAAGGGCCAGTGCTCCCTCCACACATCAGGAAAGAGATCTTAGAGCCTGCTCCATCCTCACCTCCCCAGGCATGCCGGGGCACATGGAGCAGGGCAGCAGCACTAAGCTGCTGCTGTGCTCACAGCAGTGCAGGGGACAAGTGCTCCCAGCTGCTGCCATCCAAACCGTGGCACTTACTCAGGGCACCATTTTGATATCCACAGAGTCATAAGCTGAAGCTTTCATCTTTTCCAGTGGTTTCTTGAAGAGCTGCCGCAGGGCCTCATAGTCAGGCTTCACCTCATACTCCAGCACCATTACTTGCTGCAGGTAGCTCTGTAGGGCATCTGCAAGGCAAAGAGCATCACTGCATGGAGCAGCACAGTAGCTCCAGCTGTCTCTACCGAGCTGCCAACATGTGCCCCTCCAGCAACGCTCGTGGATACAGACAATGGGTATCAGCCCTCCTTGTTTTACTGTAAAAACAAGGGATTTGTCCACAGGAGCCTGTCAGTTGTGCAGTGGTTGGTCACCACTGCCAGTGGCAGCCCGGCCGGTGGCAGCCACTCTGGACTAGCACCCCAGCACAGAGAAGGCTCTAGCTTCAGGTACCCTCAATCCTCCTTCCCCAAGTCCCACTGTCACAGACAGCAAGCCTGTACCTGGAATGGATCTCTGCCTGAAGCACAGTCGGAGAAGGCATTTCACATCCTCTCTGTACCTGGAATGATCAGTGCAGAGAGCTGTCAGATGAAGAGCAATGGCACAGGTGCCTGAGCAGCCTGTCTTGGGCAATAGGGACAGAAAAGAAGGCTGAATTCAGATGGCCACGTTCTGAATGGAGCAGAAACCAGGGTTCATCAAACACCCTTTGGCCAGGCTCAGCTTTTACAGTGGGAGTTACCCACAGCCCTGTAGTGGGACTGTGCCCAAGTGATTTCTCTTCAGGCACAAAACTTCCCTCCCTGCTGTCTGCTGAGCAAGAAAGTAGCAAGGGCAGACGATTTCTCCTACTTTTCCTTCTTCTCCATCACAGTTTCTACTTTGTCCAGCTCATCAGACCAAGGTAAGAAGCCACAGAGCCATTTCAGAAGACAGTAGCCCAGAGATTCCAAGTCACTCCGCCGAGATGGTCCTGATGGGAAGGAAGAGAGATTTACAACAGAGTTTGGAAGACCCAGGCTAGTGCCTCTCCTCCAAAGGACACCAGCACTTACTGCACAACCTTGGAAGTCTGTTTGAGGTGGCCCCTCTGTAGGACAGGCAACCTCCTGAAGGGGCACAAGACTAAAGAGCAGAAGTAAAGAAATGCAAGACTTTTGTTAAGACAGGCTCTGGGCTATCAATACTTCTGGAATGCTGTGAACTCACAGTCACTTCTCAGCCTCTGGAGGAAGATTTGCCCAGTCTGAACATTGGGAAAGAACAGTCACATCCCAGCCCAGAGAGGAAGCAGCTAATTTAAAAGCTTTCCCGGCTCTCATTGCTCCAAGGTCAGAGCAGAGCCTGCTGCAAATCTGGTTTGGGCAGAGATCCAACCTTGCTTGAATCAGATCCCTACTAAGCCAGCACAAAGCTGCCCTGTTTTCTATTCCTCACACGCCTGCAGTAGCCAAGGTTCCAGATGGAGCACGAACATCCCTGCACCTCTTGCTGCAGTCACTGAGTGACCTGCCAAGTCCCAACCTAGCAGCCCAGAGAGAGGCAAGAGTAAACAGGAGCTTCATTCCAGATGCATGTGAATACCTGGAAAGCAGCAGTAACAGAAACGCCAGCAGGGAGCCCCAGCTCCAGCCAGTACTGCCACAGCAACAGCTCTAGAGCTGAGCTCAGGTCAGAAACCAACTCACCAGCTCCCTTGTGGCTGTCCACACTGATGAACTCTATTGTGCCTTCATGAGGGGTCCTGCTGCCTTCGCACCGAGCCACGTGCTTCCCTCCTGGGCAGTAACGGAAGGCAAAGCAATAGCCTGCAAGGGTCACCTAGGAAATCATCAAGAAGCACAAGTCTGAGTGTGTGTGTGGTAAGAATTCTGCTTGCAGTCCCATGAACCTGCACCACAGCACCTGCCTGAGCACTGCACATGATGCACTGCCTGGTCCCAGGAACCTGGGTGTTGCTCTATCCTGTTTCATAAGCCCACCTGCACAGCACCACCTCCTACCTGCGTGTGGTCTTCTGGGTTCAAATATATGTTCTCAGCTGTGATGTCCCCGTGCACATACTCGTTCTCATGGATGTACTCCAGGCAGTCCAGCTAGGAGCAAACAAGAGAGATGAGCATATCAGAGCCACACAGACTCCCTCAGCACCCCAGCTGTCACTGAGCTGGAGCCTCCCCAGGCTCCTCACAGCTGTGTGGAGAGGCAAACAAAGCTCTGTGTCTCTCAGCTTCTAATGTTCAAGTGTCAGGTTTCTCTCATTCTCCTTACCCCAAATTCCTTCAAGGTGACATATTGTCCAAAAGATGCTACTCAAGTTTACTACAGCTCAAGAGATGCTACTGAGACACTTCAACCAACCAACACACACACAACCCCCGCCCCGGGTCAGCTTTACACCACCTTCGAGAGATCCAGAAGAAAGTTATAGGTCCTTTCTGGAAAAGTCTCTTAGGAAGCAGTGGTTCTCTACCTACCAGCCGGACTACAATCTGAAAAGCTGCCTTCTCCCTCAGTAGGTGCAAGCCATCATTCAGGACAGACTGAAGAGTTCGCCCTAAGTCAGAGAACACCAAAAACCTACAAAAGACAAGGGCTTAGCACACAGCACCCAATCTGGAAACACTGCCATAGCCACTCGCCAATTCATCCCCTGATTAGAGCCCCCTTCAGTTCCAGTGGGTTTGGGCAAACATTTCCTCAACTTTTGATAACAGAAAACTTCTTGAAAGGGGGAGAGATACTGATCAAGTGTTGCAGATACAAAGCCTGAGTCTCCCCTTTGGGTTAAACTTAAAAGGCAGGAATAAAGGGAAAGTAGCAGGAAGCAGCAAAAGCAATGACTTCACCAACAACAGAAGGACTGAAGGGAATGAGATAATGGGGCAAAAATCAGTGACATAGGAGCAGTGCTTAGGTTTGGGAGCCCAGAATACAACAAGAAGAGGAACAGCAGACAGCAAGGAGGGGAGGGAAAGTAAAAGGTGGTGGCAGTTGTGGGCCAAAGAGCTCAGCTGTGCCCTCCACAGAGTCAGCTCACCTGTAGCTCTCTGCATGCAGTCCAAAGCCAACGCAATTGGGTATTCCCAGCAACGGCACAGAGTGCCCCTTCCTCCACTTCTCCACTAGAATGGAAGAGGACAGAGTGCAGCAGATGCTGCCCAGGAGCTCCAGCAGGAAGGAGCTCAGCTGGAGATGCCCTTTCTCCAAAGGCTGCTCTGCCCTGGGCAGCTACAGCTGGATCCTCTCTCATAGTGATTCTGTCCCAGAAATGCCAGCCTTATGTGCTGGGGTATTGGTGTGTCAATGCGCAGTGCTGCAGAGCAAGAGTGGGACAGACAGGATTCAGGAATACTAGAGCAGGCTAAGGCATATGGTTGCTACAGGGCAAGGGAAAATGAGAAAGGGGGAGAGAGAGGGCTGGAGAAGCAGATTTTTACAGTCCTCCAAGAAGTGGGGGTTTGATGTGATCTCCCCTATCATCCCTGCCCATGTTCTGTGGCTCTGGTTTTCGGGTCAATGCAGTAAATACCAGATAGGAGGTGACAGAAGCACCCATGGAAGGGGCACAGAAAAGAGAGGGAGCCAAGGCAGGTCACGCTACAAGGCTGAACAGCTACACTGAGATCGAGACAGAGCAACAGAGCTTCAAAATGCCAATACTGCAGTATCCAGGTACACAGGGACTCCTGGGAGAGCAGGCTCCTGACCCAAGTGCGCAGCGCCCTGGCACTAACCAAACAGTGAATTAATTCATTGCAGCCTGGCCGTTGGAGAGACTCACATGACTGATGAGAGTGGGGTGGCAGTTTTCCTACAAGCAGCCTAGTCCCTGCCCCTCCAAGAAGCACCAACCTGTGGCCGCCTTCGCAGCTCGCTGGAAGAAATTCTGTTCATTGTAGATCCTTCCACCTTTTACATCCTAAAGGGAAGAGGAAAGACCATTACCACAGCCACACACCCCCTGCTAGAAGAGGAAAATTGGGCAAGTTTACTACAGGACCTTCACTACTCATTTTAAAGAAAGCAATAATCCCCCACAAAAAAAGTAAGTACCAGAGCAGCAACAAAACTCAGGTCTTTCAGGTCACTAATGCTGCACCCAACAACCACAAATGCTCCAAGATCAGCACAGAACCAGGGAGCAGCTGTCTCACATTGGACATTTCAGGCACTACCATTTACAACTGCCTGTGGGTTATAACCATATCAACAACACAGACCTGCTGCAAGGCAGAGCGAACTCCAGCCCCAAAGCTGTTGCGTTAAAAGGAGCAGAGGTGACTTTGTTCCCCAGAGCACAGATGAGGTTCTTCTGCAAACAGGCAAGTCTCAAAGAGCTGTAACACTTTATTCTAGTTGTCAGAAAGGGAGAAAGTCTGTGACATTTAGATGTCTGGGCAGTGTGCTGACATCTTCAATCCAGCTTTTTTAATCAGCAAGCAGTACTGCACTTTAACTACTGCTGTTACTGAGTAACTTGCAGTGCATATAGTTTACAGTCAGTATGGCAGAATCCCAGACTGGTTTGGATTGGAAGGGACCTTAAAGCTCATACAGTTCCAACCCCCTGCCATGGGCAGGGACACCTTCCACTAGACCATGTTGCTCCAAGGCCCGTCCAACCTGGCCTTGAACACTGCCAGGGATGGGGCAGCCACAGCTTCTCTGGGCAACCTGTGCCAGCACCTCAGCACCCTCACAGGGAAGAATTTCTGCCTCAGAGCTCATCTCACTCTCCCGTCTGGCAGGTTAAAGCCATTCCCCCTTGGCCTGTCCCTACAGACCCTTGTCCAAAGCCCCTCTTCAGGTTTCTTGTAGCCCCTTTTGGCACTGGAAGGATGTATATGTGTTTGCCTACGCACACACACACACATATATATATATATATTTTCAGCACACTGCAAACTAACTTGGGACAGATGCTATCATGCAGGGGAGGAAGCAGCAGTTTTATATTCTAGCTGGTTTGACACCAAAGGCCCTATCCACAAGTGGCTGAGGTAGCTGGAGGATCAACAGGCCCCAGACAATACAAACACCTATGTTCCGGAGGGTATTTTATTCAGCACCTTGCCTGGTGAGCAGATCTGAGCCACCAAACCCAGGAGCCATCTCCTCTCGTGTGCATTATCAGACTGTACACACCTCAGCAAGGCAAGGGCTGGGCCAGCAGAAGGCTACCAAGCAAAACACCCGAAAAATGCCAAAGGTGCTAAACAGGGTGGCTGGAAATGTGTACACAAGTTTCCTTCTGTAAAGCTTCCCACCTACTGCTGCTTGTTTTGTGGCACTTGGCTGTCTTTTCTCATTAACACTATTCTTTCTCTGGCCTCTTAAATGTCTCTTCTGACAAAATGGACAGTGACTTTTCACCAGGTCCCCCCAGAGCTATCAGCACTGGTCCTCCCACAGACAAGTGGTCCTCCCAGGAGCCACAGCAGACTAGAAAACAGCTCTGCTCTGGTTTGTGAGTTACTGAAAATCAGTCAACTGGATTCCCCTGCAGAGCAGCTGTTACTGGAAACGGCACACTTCTGGAGAACCCACATTACTGGCGAATGCCTGTGAAGCTGGCTCAGAACCCCATCTAGAATTGGTTTGATCTGAAAGCACACTCTGGCCTTACTGAGCCTCTCAGTGTTGGTACGTCACACTACCTCAGCACAGCCACCCAATTCTAATCTACCCAGTTTCCCCAGACTTCAGCAGGGTACATACACACTTGCCACACAGGAAAAAAGCAGGTCTGACATTAGAGAATCGAGATCTCCACCTTACACCACCAGATCCAGTTTTGGAGGTACTGAGCCTGGCAGATCAAAGAGGCAAATGTTCTGTGATTAGGGCTTTTGGGGGTTTTAATCCTCATATCTATTTTCTTCACACCTTTAGTGGAAGAGCCAACTTCTACCGAAATCCAAGCATGATACTCTCAGGAAGTTACATCCATCTCCTAAACGAGGTGGGGCCTCTGTGACCACCTTCTCTGAGTTCCTGGGACATTTCTCTCAGCCATATAGGGCAGACAGGGCAGGTCCTGGACACAGCACACTATGCACTTCACTATTCCTTACCCAAATGGATCAAAACTCACAAGTTTGAGGGAGTATCTTTGCTTTTGAGGACAGGCTCCAGATGCTGACTGCGCTGTGGAAGGATGGAACAGATGTGGTTACAAGAGCATGGGAAAGAGGTACTGCAGCATCAGCTGCACCATTAAACACAGCCCGTCCAGCTGCTTCTACTTATCCTCTGCTTCTTTCACTTGGTCTTCGCAGATCCCTACAAGATAATCCTTACCTTGCTCCCAGAAGCACAGCACCCTGACATGCTGCAAGTGCAGTTCTGCTTAAGCCACAGAAGCATCTCAGCATGGCTACAGTAGAGGGGTGCTTTAAGGTGGCATGTGAAGAACAAATCATTAGTAGAATCCCAAAGGCACCCCCAAATTCATTTGCTGAGCATTCCCTCCAGCTCAGTTTGTAGTTTGTCAAATCTGTAAGACGCCGAAGTCCCTTCTGCTCTGCATGGGTGTTAAGGGTGATATGTGGCCTTCCTCCTCCAAAAGGATTTGCACCCACTACTTGCCCTTAGGGTAGCTTCTCTGCTTCTGCTCTTAGACCAAGTGCTGTACACAGGTTACCTGCTGCTCATCACCTAAAACCTGTCTTTATAAAATCACTGTAACAGCAACAATATTTTCTCTTTTTCCAACATCACATCCTTATGAAGACATAGGTGGATGCTCAGCCTTTGTTATGCAACAGCATAAGTAATGAAAAAGAAACTAAAGCCACATATCAGGTAAAACTTACTAATGGAGAAAATCCCTCCAGAGCAGTTCCCAAGTTAACAACAGAGAGTAAGATTGAAACCTTTCCTTTGGAAGTTTACAAGCAGACTGGAAAGAAAAGATCAGTCGTCACTAAGCAGCTGAGAAGCAGCCCAGATGATTTAGCTGCTTTCTGGCCCCCAAAACAGGCTGAGAATCCTGAATTGGCATTTGGTTGATATTCACAGAATCCCAGACTGCTTTGGATTGCAAAGACCTTAAAACTCACACAGTTCCAACCCC
>NW_009939527.1:81603-84620 GCF_000696875.1 Nestor notabilis | reverse complement strand
CTCCCCCCCCTGCCGCACCATGGCAGATTTTATAGGTGTGTCGCACGTTTCCATCTCCCAGAGCGGGATGAAAATGCCGTGACAGCAGAGTCCCTTCCCTGCAGCAGCCACAGCTCCTGACCAGATTCCCCTTCTCCTCCTCTCCCTCCCCAGCCCCTCTCCCCAGCACCCACATGAGAACCCCAATGCTTAGGCAGGACCCTCCCACCCCATCTCCATCCCTGCTCCCAATGTCCCCATCCCAGGGCACCAGGATCCTGGGGGGCAGCAAGGGGACCCACCTATGGGTGTCACAATGTGTTGCCAGCCCATGCCATTCCCCGGGCAAAGCGCCAATGGCAGCAAAAAAAGCCACTTACCAGGGTCAGGGTCTGTCTGGGGAGCACGAGCCCTAGAGAGCAGTCCACACGATGTCCATCACCGCTGCTTCTGGCCACGACCACCCTGTCTCCACCTGCAGGTGCTCACCGCATCCCGTGCCCAGTGTGCAGCTCCCTGCTGGGAGATGGAGCGGGGATGGTTGGTACCCGGAAAGCCAGAGCCCTGCACTTGCTGCTGGAGGATGCAGGAGACAGCGAGATGCTGTGAGCGGATGCCTGTGTCTAGCGCACACTCACACACACACGCACTCACACGCACACGGAGGAAGCAGGGAGCTTTTGACTGGGGCTGAGCAGATGCAGCCTGGTTTGCTGTCCCTGTACCAATTGCTGCCTGAGCTGTGTTAAACAGCTCTATGAGACACGAAGCATGTTTTTTTTTTCACCCGGGCTGACGTTGGCTGGGAGATACCAATAAAAGCTTTCCCCGCATCCCCTCTGGCCCCGGGGGGATGAACCGCCTTTCTTCGAGGCAACCTGAAGGGCTACAGAGATGGGGACGCATCTGTGGAGGAGCAAATGTCCCCTCTGCACACCCATGGCGTGTTCTCTGGACCCCATGGCTATCTAAAGCCACTGCTTTAACCTGACGGCTGCTGGTCAGTGTTGCAGGCAGGCTGTCCTCCCCATGCCATGGTGCAGTGGGGGGACATGGTGACTCCTGGCTATGTGCAGCCCTGTGTTCCCAGTGCAATGCAGAATCAGGGGGTTCAGTTCTCCTGGTCCCCAGGACTGGGTATCACCTCTGTGCACACCGCAGGGCTGGGGGCTCGCTGGGTGCAAGGAAGGTGATGGGGCAGGAGGGAGGATGCTGGGCTGGAGAAGGCACTAATGCAGTGCTTCTGAAGGTGGGGTATCTGCCCCATGTGCACCTGCAGCTGCCCCACAGCGACCTGGTGGAGATGGTCACTCAGATTCCCAACACCCTCCTGGCTGAGGGGATGCGCTTTCCCCTCCAAGACCTGCTGGCTGTACCTGGGGATGATTTAGGGTGCAAAAGCCTCTCAGTCCCCTGAGGAACAGATTCTAGCCAGGGATTAGCACTGAAGATTAGAGCAGAAGGGTCTGGGCAGCGGGGATGGCTGCAGGGCTGGATGCAGCATCCTGGCTATGGCAGAGGGATGGTCTGCTCTGCCCCACTGCACTGTTCCTGTCTCTGCTGAGGGGGGAATCCCACATCCCAGCCTGACATCCCAAGCATGCCAGCCCCTGTGCCCTCCATCGGTCAGGGCGGACCTCCCAGCCCCACAGAGGAGTGGACCTGTGTGCATGTACGCAGTGATGTGTGTGTCTGCACAGGGGTTCAGGAGGCCTCAGCAGAGCAGTGGGGGGAACATCACCTTTCCCATGGGGAGCACAGAGTGGGAGCCATGGGATGAAGGGCTAATGATGGCTGAAGCTTGCTGGCTCCCAGGAGATGGGGACCATCATCCCTGAGGTCTTCTCCACCTCTGAAAAGGCCTGTGCTGGACCCAGCATCCAATACCCCTGCAGGAGCAAGTGGCTGGGGCAGGGCAGCCTTGATGGGTGCTCGCAGCAGTGTGTATGGGGCAGGTTTTGCTGCAGCCTGTGCCACACACTGGTGCCAGGCTGGTCCCTGACCCCTGACTGTGCTCCTCACCCTGTGCCAGCCTTCCCTGGACCTGTGGCCACTAGCACTGGTCCCACAATACCAATACCTCCCATTGCAGACCCTTCCCACTTAGCCAGGAGTGGGCTGAGGCCGTCTGCAGCTCATGTCACCAGCAAGCAGACTGGGGACTGGGAAAGGCCACGGCTGTGTGCTCTGATGGGACATGAGCTTCCTTCCCCACTGCGTGGAGATGCGCAAAGCCAGGATGCAGACAAGATTTATCTCCTTGTGGCTGTGAGGTCTTGTCTGGCTTTACTCCATCAGCAGCAGGAGCCTTGCAAGGATCCTCCGGTCACTCTGACCTGTCCCATTCTTCATCCTTCCCCAGGGATGTTTCCCTTTAGGGTGAATCACATTCTGCATTATTTGACCTGGAAAAGCACTGTGATGCATGTGGGGTGGGGAACATGGAGCCCATCTGTGAATGAGGACAGAGGAAAACATGTTTGCAGGCGAACCCTGGCCCCAGAGGACTTGGGAAAGGGGAAGCAGAAAGAGGAGTGTGCCAGCATGATGTGAAAGCTTTAAGTGCCTCTGCAGGGAGGGCCCTGCCCCAGCGGGTCCAGGCCTGAGTTCCTGGAAAAGCAAAGGCAAGGAGGAGTCCCAGCCTTGCTCCTGCTGGAGCTGCACAGTGGATGGGGCTGGCTGGGCCTGGGTGATGTGTGTCTGCTCCTTCCTATCCATGGGTTGCACCAACATCCCACCATAGGAGAGCTACATCCCAGACCCACTCCTTCAAAGGGCACCCATCACCCTCCACCCTGTGTGAGATGCAGGGTGCTGGGGGAGCAGGAACACGCAGTCACCCCTGCCCTGTCTGCACAGCCAGAGCGTGGCTGTGGATGTCTGTCAGCGATGGCAACAGGCTGGGAGAGCTCTTGGCAGCGCCGGCAGCGAGGAGGGCTGCAGGGGCGGAGGTGAGAGCTGAGCTGCAGTGGGAATGTGCATTTTTGTCAGCTCCCCCCCCAGCTCCGAAATCTCACATGACGCCCGCGTGTAGGTCA
>NW_009939527.1:75172-81379 GCF_000696875.1 Nestor notabilis | reverse complement strand
TGCAGCGACGTGGAGTGTGGGCTCACCATCTGCGGATGCTTCTGGAGCCTGGGAATGCTGCCTCGTGCTCCCCAGCTTTGTCCTGGCTACCCCGGACATGGAGTCATCACCTTGGGAGCGGGCCTGCAAGGAAGGGGTAAAGGGTTTGTGTTTTGATGGATGAGGACACCCAAAGTTTTGGCTCCTGCCGAGAAGCAGGATCATCATCGTTGTCAGCAGCATCAGCGCCTGCGCGAGCCGGCGTTCCTGCCAGTCAGCGGCGGGTGATGGAAAAGAGAACTTGTCAAAATAGCGAGATATCTTTCTTCAGGAGATTACAAGTTTGGCTGATAGAGATAATAGTGTTGATGTGCTGCAGGGAGGGTTCGGAGAGGCATCAGCGCACCGCGCAGTGTGCAGCTGGTTCAGGAGGGGAGGATGATGCCAAAGTCAGCATGAAATGGCATAAAAACCAGCTGCCTGATGGACTGCTATGTACGGCTGAGGGAAGGGAATGGCAGAGCACCGCCCATTGCTGGGAACAAGCGGCACAGGGGCAAGGTAGTGAGCAAGGGGGACCATGTGTGGTCCTTTCCAGCTGTCCCAGCCCACGGTCTTTACCCTAATTGAGGGGTCCACACAGGGGAAAGGGCTCAGGATTCCACCCATGGACCTGATCCCTGCTCAGACAGGATCCTGCTCTCCACCAGCACCCAAACGGGACATCTCCTGATGCTGGCTGTAGACAGCACCTCCCAAGGCCACCCACTGATGGCTGTTCTTCATGCCGACCGGCAGATGATGAATGATGGGGGAATCATAGAATCATGGAACAGTTTGGGTTGGAAAGGACCTTAAGATCATCTAGTTCCAACCCCATTGCCATGGGCAGGGACACCTCACGCTAGACCATGTCATCCAAGGCTCTGTCCAGCCTGGCCTTGAACGCTGCCAAGGATGGAGCATTTACCACTTCTTTGGGCAGCATATTCTAGTGCCTCATGCCCACTGATGGCTCTCCATCACTGCCCTGGACATTCACGCCAGCTCGTTGGTGTCTGTCTATCACATCGCTGGTCATCAACTCAGCTGTGGAGCTGCAGTGCCGATGCCACTGCAGACTGGTGATGGGGTGGTGACCTCTGTGTGGCTCCTGCTCCTGTATCACCCTGCCATGGCATCAGGAATGGGGATGGGGTTAGGGACAGATGCCGGGGTGCCCCGAGCAGGAGCTGACAGTTGGTGCCAGCATGGACACAGCCCCTCCTTTGGCTGCTGTCAGCAGCAGTGTGGTAACAACCCAAAGTAGGTTAAGATGCTGCAGATGCTGTGTGCCTTTCGGCTGTGGCACCGTGTTTGATCTCAGCTTTCCCCTCCTATTCCAGCACTGGAGCGCACAGCTCTTGCAGGGCATTGCGTACTGAGCAGCTTTGTGTGTACTGTCAGGGTGCACAAGGCTGGCTTTGCCTCCTCCTTACCAGCTTTTGTGGTACACAAATCTCCCCCAGTACAAAAGCCCATAGCAGGATTCACCTAATGGTTCTATCTTCAGCCCCACAGCTCTACAGGACATGGAAGTTTGCAATCAAGGGCTATCTGGATGCACGGGTAGCTGAAATCCCTGCTGTGGCAGGCCCAGACACTGGTTTGTGTAGGTAGGAGGCACCTCTCCTTTGCCCTGCAGCAGTTTCAGGCTGAGCTCCCACTCCGGCCCAATCCAGCATCCCTTCCTAGGGCATGAACACGTTGTGGTCTCCAGGGTGATTTCAGCTCCACGCAGGGCCCTGACCTGACGCAGAACTGAGCACTGCCTCCTCATCCTCGCCTGTGTCTGGCACAGCCTCGCCACCATGTCCCCATCCTTGCTGGGCTGAGCCTCAGTGCCCCCATATCTGCTGGATGTTCAGCTCTGAGTGGACTTCTCCAGCTGCTGGAAGGGGGAGATCCAGCCAGCAGCCACCCTCATCCATCCTCTTGGGTGAGCCCCTGCCTGTGTGCTGCTGTCTGCTCCTTCCTACTATCCTGCAGTGACAGTTTTTCCCTGCACAAGACTGGGCAGCCCCAGAGAGAGTGTGAGGTGCTCAGCACCATGCTACCTCATGCAGCCATTGCTTCTCTATGAGCTGCCTTCATCCCTGTGATAAGGAGGAAGAGCTGGTGGGGAATAGTGTTAGGACCTCGGGAGAGGGTACAGAGAAAAGATGTTATCTGATGGGCCAGATGGGTACCCAAATGCCCCAAGAGATGCTGGCGGAAGATGCAGGGATGAGGGAAGCAGGAGATGGAGCAGGCAGGAGGAAGCCAACAACCCATCCTGCCCCAGGGGACATGCCCCATGCTCTCGGATCTGCAGGAAGGGGTTCCCCAAGGCACTGCCTGGGCTTACCCTGGGCTGCCCTTCCTGGGGATGGCACATCCCTGCAGAGCAGCCAGGGCACGGAGCCATGGGTCTTTTGGGTCGCTGCAGCTGGCAGCTCACCAAGCCTGGACCTGATGAGATGAGGATGCTCCCTCTGGACAGATAATAGCTGAGCACTTTAGAGCTCTCTAATCCAGGAGCACTCTTGTAGACATTAGCTAAATCATAGAATCACAGAATGGTTTAGGTTGGAAAGGACCTTGGGATCATGCAGTTCCAGCCCCCTGCCATGGGCAGGGATGCCTCACACTAGAACACGTCACCTGAGGCTCTGTTACAGGGCCACTCCAGCTCATGGCGAGAGGCTGTTCCCCACAGCCTGTCCTCACCCCTCCATCTGCAAGTCCCCGTAAAGGGTCAAGGATGGATCCCATGGCTTTCCATGGTCATGTGTGTACCCAAAAAGTGGATCCTAGTGCAGGGCTTTGTCCCCCAGGACACTGCAGGACTCTGGAGAATAGGATGAGCCCTGAGGATAGGGAGAAACGGTTGAGGCTGGGGTAAAAGGGGAGCACCAGGACTGTGGGTGCAGGTTATGGGTTTGCCACTGCAGTGTCCCAGTGCCAGCCCCACAGCGCCTTGCACAGGACACACTCATCCCCATAAGGTGGCATGGATGGGGATGCCATCCCTCCCTGCTCTCCCGGCTGCCCCCCGGCAGCGTCACCCATCTCCATGTGCTCCCTTGGAGCAGCGATCTCTGCTGCAGGCTGGTGGAGCATCCTCACAGAGGAGCTTTTCAAGTGGAACGGAAATGCCTAATGAAGGCGACTTCATTAACTGGGGCTGTCATGGGGATGATTGCTGCCTTCCTGAGCAACAGAGCTGTGTGAGAGGGGAGGAGAGCAGGGAAGAGGGAGAGGGTGAGGGAAAGGGTGAGGGAGAAAGGAGGGAAAGGAGAAGAGAGGGAAGGAGAGGCAGACTGTGCCCAAATACCTCTGCTTTACTGGTGAGGGCACCACCATGGCCTGTTTTGTGGCTGGGGCAAGCAGGCAGCCCCCAGGGCTGGAGGCAGATGCAGAACCCCTGGGGGAGCATGGCTGGTGGAGCTGAGAGCCAGGAGTGCTGAATCCAACCACTGCAAACATGTGGGGCAGGGCTGGGTGCTGCCCTGTGGTACATGGTGAGACTCAAACCCAAGCCAGGGGGCTATGTAAGGCTCCTGGGTGCTGCTGTTTGGATAAGGATGTGGTGCTTGTGCTGACCATGATGAGCCGAGCAGCCTCATTGTTGGTTTTGGTGTCTCCCATTCCTAAGCTGCAGCATCCTATGGACTGGCTTTATGCAAAGCCTTGTCACCATATAATCGCAGATTGGTTTATGTTGGAGGGGACCTTAAAGCTCATCCAGTTCCAACCCCCTGCCACAGGCAGGGACACCTTCCACTAGAGCAGGTTGCTCCAAGCCCCTGTGTCCAACCTGGCCTTGAACACTGCCAGGGATGGGGCAGCCACAGCTTCTCTGGGCACCCTGTGCCAGCGCCTCAGCACCCTCACAGGGAAGAGCTTCTGCCTAGTAACCAATATAAATTCAGCTTAAATCCATTCACCCTCGCCCTGCCCCTACCTGTTCTTGTCAAAAACCCCTCTCCAGATCTCTTGTAGCTCCCTTTTTAGGCACTCAGAGCTGCTCTGAGGTCACCCTGATCTCTCTCCTCTGCAGGCTGAACAATCCCTGCTCTCTCAACCTCTCCAAGCCTGAAAACACGGTCCTTCACCCACATGAGTGTGTGCACACACTGCCTGAGCTCCATCCAACCCCTGATGCCTCTCTTTGCTATTGGAGGCCTCTGAGCACCTCAGGTGGGGTGACTGGGGACAGCCCCATGTGGTGAGCGGCAGAGCCCCTGCACGTGGCCGCCGCTTTGCCTCTTAATCAGCTAATTGTGTGTTTGGGGTTTGAGGCGAAGGCCCCAGCCTGGCGTTGCCATACCAACCGCATCAGCATCGCTCTCAGAACACTTACCGAGCAGGCTTGAAATGTGGGGATACGGGGATTAAAAAAGGAGAGGAGGCCAAACAGGGTTTGATGGTGGTGGTGGGGGTAGAGTAGAAGGGCTGTCTGTGCCTCTTTCAATTACAGTGTGCTGAGTCCTGCAGGGCAGAAAGCTCTGATTAAAACAGCTCTTGCTGGGATTCAGAGGCTTTTTGGGGATAAAGAAAATGCCCCTGCCTGCTGGAGTCTGTCTGATGCACTGCTGGTGGCGGGATCATCTCAGTTTCTTCTGCAGGGTGAGGGGAGGGCTGTGAGATAAAGATACCCAGGTCTCTGGGCAGGCAGTGTGGGGCTGGGCAAAGAGTCCTGGCCTTGGGGACCCAGCATCCCCAAATGGCTGGGCAGTGGGGACCCACCATCCCCCAAGCTCGGCTGGTGGTGCAGCCACTGGTACAGTGGGAGAAAAGGTGGCTGTGGGGTGATGTGGGGCAGACTGTACAGCTTAGAGGGTCTGGACCCTGTTTTTCCCTGACCTGGTGTTGCCTCAGGACTCCAGCAGTGCTGGGGTCTGGTCCTTCCTCCCTCCTTCCAAATCCCTCTCTTTGCAACCATTGGCCTTTCTGTGGGCTAGATCAGGCGTCTTCAGCATGTCCTGCCCAGTCAAGGGGGATCTGGGCTGCTTTCGGTGTCTTCATGGGCCCAGAGCATGGATTTTAGTCAAAGCAGAGCCACGTCACAGGCAGGAAGCGTTGGCTGCTGTGGGGACACAAGGGAGGGCAGGCCAGGCCAGAGGAGGGATGACGTACAAGGAAAGGCAGTTTGTGATGGTGACATGTGGCCTTTTGGCATCCTGACTCGTGGGATGGCCCCTGCTGTGGCATCTGAGTGCCTCTGCCCAGCTCCTCTCCGTCCCGGCATCCCCTGGCTGGGCTCTGACATCCACCCAAGCAGGATGTGATGGGACACAGGGGAAGTCCCTTCAGCCTGCCTGTCGCTGAGGCTTCGACATGCAGTGCTGCTTCCAGTCAGACCCCTGCTCCATCCCCTGGATGCTGTTGATGTGGCTTAGCTCCTCAGGTGTTTCTTGGTCTCTGGAGACCATGCTCCCTCCTGGCAGTGCAGCTCCTCCGTGCTTATGCTCTGCTCCTCTGGGCTCCCAGCTCTCCAAAGACCAGCCCTTGCCAAGGGAAGGGGATGGAGGGAGGCAGAGGGATGTTTCTCTTGCATGAGCTCTCTCCTTCCCCTCCAGGAAGGCTCTATATGAGCCCCACATACTCTGATTCCCATCGTGGTCCATGAGCATCAACCAGCACTACCAAAGGTGCTGTCTGCTCACCCTGGGTGGTTAGAATAATAGAATCATAGAATCAGTTAGGTTAGAAAGACCTTTAAGATCATCAAGTCCAACCATTACCCCAGCACTGCAAAGACTAAACCATGTCACTGAGGGCCTCATCTGTGTGAACACCTGCAGGGACGGTAACTCCAGCACTGCCCTGGGCAGCCTGTTCCAATGCCTGAGCACCCTCTCTGTGAAGGAATTGTTCCCTAATACTCAGTCTAAACCTCCCCTGGTGCAGCTTGAGGCTGTTTCCTCTTGTCCTATCACTTCTTACTGGGGAGAAAACACCGACCCCACCTCACTACAACCTCCTTTCAGGTAGATGTAGAGAGCGATAAGGTCCTTCCTGAGCCTTCTCCAAAGAGAAGAAGGTTGCATGGACACATACCACGCCTGATGACCGGGGGGGACCCTGTGCACCCCACATCTCCTTCCAGCGGGTCCCCTGGGGCTCCTCAGTCCCACCCGTTATTCCCACGGTGCTGGGAGCCGCTGGACGTGGGCACACGCGGGCGGGGGGGTTCTGTGGGAG
>NW_009939527.1:54631-74741 GCF_000696875.1 Nestor notabilis | reverse complement strand
CTGGAGATGGTGTGCGGGCAGCCCGCCTGCCTCGTCCCGTGCACCCCTGCGGGCTGGTGCGCTCAGTGCCTGGTGCTGGGACTCACCCAGAGCTTGACATAGTGCACATCAGGGCATCTGCAGGGCAGGAAGGCAAATCCCCCCTCTACAGGCGTGTGTGTGCTCCGAGCTGCTGCTGCCGGCCCTGCTTTGGCAGGTCAGTGGGATGCCCTGTGCCATGGGGTGCACTTGCTGGGAGCACCCTGGGGTATCCCTCCTGGATCCTGCATCCTCCCTGCGGCTTGTTAATGTTTGCGGCTTGTCAACTATGGGCAAAGCACCAGCTGGGACAAGCAAGGGCATCCCTTGTCACAGCTGCCAGGACAGGCTGAGTCCTCCTGGCTGCTGCCTGCTTTGCTTTGCTTTGCTTTGCTGTGCTGCAAACATCGTGGTTTTGTTCTCCATCCTTACCAGGTGTCCTTTGACAGGGAGAATCCTCCAAGTCATTATCCCTGGGCAGTTTCTCCTCTGCAGCTTCAGAAGGAGATGGCCAGTGTGACCTCCGCACAGGTGATGGTGAGAGGGGATGTGGTGTCCCAGGACATTACATCCCACACCAGCAGAGCCTGAGCTCCCCTCAAGCACTTTTAGACTTCAGAGGGCTGGGCATAAGGCTCCTTTCCAGGCAGCTCCATCTGTTAATGTTTATGGCTGCCTTGAACATCTCCAAAGGATTGATTTACTGTAATTCCTCTGGAAAGCAACTTTTGTGATTGCTAGCCTGGAGATCTCAAGCTGGACTTAAACAACAGGATCCTAAAGAGGCCATGAATAATTGAGCCTAATAAATATTAATAACTCGCCTGCATGGTGGCAGGGCATGTAATTGCAAGGAGTGTTCTGGAAGCACAGCTCCACAGGCAGTGTGTGCTCCCGGCAGGGCTGGGGCAGAGCCTGGTTAACACTGATGCTGCCAGGCCATGCAGAGCTGTGCCATAGTGGTGGCCAGGGGCAGGGGGTGCTGGCCACCATGTGATTATTGAGCTGTCCTCAGGGGCCTCTCTCCCATGGGCTTGGTCTCCTGCTGACCCCAAGTAGACTTGCAGCATCCACTGGAGCATCACTTCATCCCTGAGCCATCCTCACCCCTCAGGTACCCAGGAGGACCTGGGACAACCACTTCAGAGCCTGCCTCATGTACAGGCCAGATGGAGGTATGTCCCAGATTGGAAACAGTCTGTGGATGTTCCCTCTTCTTTGTCCCCAAGGGTGGGTGGCCTGTCTGTGACCAGATTTCATACAGGACTGTGCTAAGCATCACAAAATACAATGCACTGCAAAATCCAGCTCCCAGTGATACCAAGAAGGGTATTGCTGTTACATATAAAAACTGTCTAAACTTGTTGTACAGTCCAATCTTTGTACAACACAAGTGCTCCAAAGTTTGGGTGCAGGGGGGTTTGGATACATGAAGACATGAATGAGGGACGGGATATGCATTTCTATTTTCTATTTTGTGACAATTTTGTGATTTTCTATTTGTGACAATTCCGTGATGTCCTGCAGTGAAAGGCTGAACTTGCCACTCAGACCCTTGCTGGGCAGCATGGAGTCATTGACCAGACCCTGTGCAGGTGCAGGATCCAGCCCAAAATAGCTGAGTTTTTTGGATGAAATACAACCAGAAAGCTCAAGACAAAATCCAGCTGTTGTCCTGTGGTGCTCTAGTCCCTTGATGAATCACATGCCTGAAATAACACTCATGCCTGTGGCTTTGTCAATGCTGATCAAATCTAGCATTTCCCAGGTCTCAGATGTTCAAGGCAGATGAAGAAGAAGATTCTAGAAGGGATCACAAGCACTTGCATGAAAGGGCACAGTCTGCAAAGCCTCAGGAGTGCTGTGAGCAGGGTAGAAATGTGTACAGGGAGGCTTTGCCAGAGCTTTCTGGATGTTGCCGTTCAGGGTGGGGAGCTTGCAGACCTGCCCCATTGCAAACTGCTAGAGGCTTTGCTACCTAATGATGCCAGTGTGATAAAGTATCCTACCTGGCATACAGAGGAATGGGGTAGAAACCTCCTCAGCTTATATAAAGGGCTTGGGGGTGTTCGGGTAGGATGTTGCCTAAGCTTTCTGCTTTAAAACTGTGGTGTTTGGGCAGCTGAGAAGAGGACCTGTGAATGCTTGGCAAGGGTATTGTGAGGCTGTATCCTCTGTAGGAGCATCTCCCACACCGAGCAAGTGTTTCTTTTCCCCAAACTGCCTGGCTGTTGAGACTGCATCTTGCAAATGCAGTTTCAGACAATAACAGCTTGCAATTATGCCACGCTTTCAAACCCAAGATATCCTGAATTTCGTTAACGTCTTTGTATAAAACTAGCTGAGGCTGCTGCTGGGATGCAAAGCTCCAGCCTGCACGGAAACATCGCAGCTGGGATCACCCAAAGCTGTCCTCTGTGCTGGAAATGGTTCATCCTGAAGGAGATTTTAGGGCATTGCTGGCTGGCTGGGACCTAGTGCCTGGGCTGGCAAGCAGAGTACACAGGAAAGAGAGATCTTATGGTCTCTGACCCCTGATTTCTGTGTTCTTTGTGGATATCTGGTTGCGGGAGGAGGAATGATTGGTGCTGAGGATTATCCATCCGGGAGTCAAAGGGCTCTGTGCTCTCTGGGGAAGGGGAGACGTGACTTGGCGAGGATCAGTAAAGGGAGCTGTAATTGCTGTAAGACCCAATATGGAGCAGAGCATCTCGGAAGCCATTTCTAAGCATGTGAAGGGCAAGCAAGGATTTCCCAAGGGAAAACTGGGCTGGACTCTGAGTGTGGCCACCAACATCTCAACAGCTGGTGGCTGCCCAGTATTGACTGAAACACCCAGGGCCTGACACAAGGGCTTGCCATCTGCGACAGGGGCACTGACACAGGATGAACCTTCAGCAAAGCCTCAGGTGCCACTAGATGAGGGTGGCTGACACCTGACACAGCCTCAGCCCAGGAGGGATTAGATAGATGTGAGCACTGACCCCACTGAAATCCATCAAGGGGGCCAAAAATTGCAGCACCGAGGTGCAATGAGCCCAGGCAGCACTGATGGGAAGGACCCCGTGTTTTCATGGGCACTGGGATGAATATGAGCCAAGAGAGCACTCTCATCAAGAAGAAAGGCAAACCACATCCCGGGCCACATTAAGGGGAACGTGGCCAGCAGATTGAGGGAAGTTATTATCCCCTCTCCTTGGCGGTGTGGAGGATGCACAGATCGCGGAAGCCATCCTCGAATAGCTCCTAACAGCAGCTCTTCCAGCTTCCTCTGTTGATAAAGAGATGTGAAAATACAGATTGTGATACAGGGTTTGCTGCAAGAGAAATAAAAAGGAACGGTAGTGTTATCCCAAGGCACTTGGTGCACTTGTTCAGGAAATAGATGGTCTTGAGACTCCCAAGAGTTCAAATGAGACATCTGGGGAAGCAAGGGGCTTTATGCTTAGATATAACCACCTCTTTTGGATGAAAAATTAGTGAAAGGCTTGGCTGAAAAGAGCCTGTTTAATCTGTGGTCACATGTACCCCAAAATATGAGCGTATCAAAACCATTCCAGTCACTTTTGGTGTTGTACAGTTGCTCCCCAGCTGAAAAGCAGTAATGCTTTATCTGCTGGACTGTTTGCACACTAGAAACCTGCTTCAGCACTAGTGGGAAATGTGAAGAAGCAAGTGGTCAGTAGCTTGGCCATCCATTGCTGTGTGCAGCTGACAGTGCTGGGCTCTGCAAGGGATGGGCAGCAGAAATGAGTACTTGCGTGGGGCTGACTGCCATTCTCTGTGTTGCTTGCAGCAGTGTTTGTGCAGTCCTGTTTTCTTCCCACCTACAGCCAATTCAGAGCTCCAGATGAGACCTGTCTGTCGCAGATGGGTAGAAGCACTGCAGCACGTTTGCCCCAATGTTAACTTCATCCCTTTTGTCTGAGAGGAGCTCACATCATTTTGGTGACTCTTACAGCTATCTGTGCACTGGGTGAAAACCACTGGGATGCGTTTAGAGAGGTCCCTAAGGCTGGTGATGCTTGGGAGCAGTCTCACTGCTGGCTGAAGCGATTACCACAGAGTTGTCACTGCAGAGGGAGCTGGCATCATGCAGCCAGGCCAGCGAGGAGGCACACATAAGGTGGCATGGCCAGGCTGGTGTCAAGTGTGTGGGGCAGATGTTCAAGCCAGTGGCATGACCAGGCTGGTGACAAGTGTCTGTAGAGAGCCTCATTCAACAGGGTAACCAGGGCAGGACTACATGCCCTGGGCACATTCACCCCCAGCTTGTGCCTTTATGGGTGATTGCAGAGCATCAATCTTCAAATTGCTCCCCATTAAAACCTTTTAGGCTCCCTGGGCTCTATTATGCTCAAAGGCAGCTGCATGAAAGAATGTTTTCCCTTTGTAAACAGCCAGCATCAATCCAGTGAGGCTGGGCTTCAAATACAGTTTGTTTCCATTGTACCTGTGAAGAGCTGGTAAATTGATTTTTAAGAAAGAAAATGTATTGAGAGTGATTACAGATGATAAATATAATTTTAAATAATAAGATGAGGCTTATGAACACTAAATTGTTCACCTGAGAGATGTAAAGATGTACAGTAAAGAAAACTATTTTTCCAAGACATCACTTAAAGTGCTGACCTTTATATTTCATGAGATGACTCTAATTTCCATGTCTTTTTCAGGAGAGGAAGCCCTGGGAAAGTCATGGAATGCAGCTGATGATCCCTAAACCTGCAATTTATGTGACTGTTATAATCTCTGCACAACTGTAACTGATGAATATGCATCATATCGTTTCTATGCACAGCAGAAAGCAACCTACTTCTGGCCCCCACCAAGCTGCAATAGGTCTGGCTGCATCTTCCTGCAGCTCTGTGCCCGTCGTGGGGCTGTGGGATCTTCTGCAAGGTGGGAATGCTGTGAGAAAACCCTAAGACCTAGTCTGGGGGTTAAGACCATCTCCACCCATCCACACATCCATCCATCCATCCATCCATCCATCCATCCATCCATCCATTCATCCATCCCTCCCTCCCTCCCTCCCATGGGAGCTGTGTGTGCTGCTCTCTGCCTGCCTCCTCTTAAGACACATTTAATGCAGGGTTTTGGGGACAATGAGGTGGCAGCCTGCTGAGGGGGGTGGTGGTGAAGGGTGATGGCCACCCCAGAGCATCCCTGAATTAACACCTTGAAGCAGAAGCGGCAGAGATGTGATAGACACAGAAGAATGGCCAAGTGACACTGTAATTAGTGTTAATGGGAGGCAGGAATTAAATCCTGACGGCTCATTAACATGGGAAGAGGTGCCATCTGCCATGGCTGGCAGGTTCCCTACTGCCAATAGAGGGGAGCTGCCTCTGCAGGGATGTGGGGAGGCAAGACTGGTGCCTAGGATGATCCATGCTGCTTTGCCTATGACAGCCAGGAGCCAGTGCTGGGGAATATTGTGCACGAGAGACCCCTTCACCCAAATGAGGGCTGCCTCAGAGGGAGGAGGAGTCCCTGTGCACTGTCGTTTTGTCCATGGACCCCCTTGGCCTTTCCCAAGGCATCGGGACTGGTAGTGGAACTGGCAGTGGAACTGGCAGGAGGATGAGCTTCTATCCTATCAGAGGAAGATGATCACCATTACCTGGTCTCTTCCCTCCCAACCAACTGACAGCGGCACAGGTACACCAGCTGGGGTCCCCAGGCACAGCCTGCAGGTCTGATTGCCACTAAGCCCCCTCGACTTGAGACATCTGGGGCTGCAAACCAGATGATGGAGCTGAAGGGCTGCTCGCTGGGGTCTGCTCATCCACCCAGACACCACCAATGGGGAACACTGGGTACAAGATGCCCCTTCTCTTGGACTGAGGAGGAACTACTGCATTTGTGGTTCCCCCAGCGCTTACCAACACAGCAGGACATGAAGCAGGATGAGCTTTGACGCTGCCAAAGGAAGATGATGGCTGTCAGACTGACTTTGCTACCCCACGCTCATGCATGGAGGACGGGAGCCAGCCCTGTGCTGCAGTGCCTGTTGTCATCTCAGACCTGGAGTTGATGATGGAGGTGCACAGTGAGCTCTGATTGCACACAGCAAGAAAATGGCTGGAGATGAAGCTGTGAAGCTTCCTAGGGCAGTGCAGTGGTCCAGGGAAAGGCTGCGTCAGCCACTGCTTGCACATGGTGGCTGCTCCCCTGTGGCCACACTGTGCCTGTGTCTGCTTGCTGAAGCCAAAGCAGAGCAGATCCCACCACATTAGCAGCGGCCAACACATCCCCTACCTTGTGCTGCATGCCTTTATGCCTCCAGTGCCCATTGACTATCATGGCAATGGTTCCTCCATGGGCTGCTGCCTCAGCCCAGGGGACCTTCTTCTGCCCCCACTGCTCCACACACTCTCCTCCTCCTCCCCATAGCCTAGACAACCCTGTGGGGCAGAACCAAACCTCAGTTTCCCTGAGAAACATGGACCTGACCGAGAGAACTGCAGAGCTGGGGTCTGCCTGCTCCCTTGGACCTCTGCGTGGCTGTGAAGCCCCTCGAGCTCTGACCATGGCTGAAAGGACTGGAGCTGGGTCTGGGGGCCATGCCTGGGCTGATGCAGGGATGCTGTGACAAGCTTGCCCCATGCTGCCAAAGCTCATCCAGCCATGGAAGACCCAGCCCTAGGCATGGTGCAGGCTGTGCCTTTGTTTTGCTATGAATTGGAGGCTGGAACCATGGCAAGGAACACACTGTGATCCATGGTGCACCATGGATGCTTTGGAGGATCAACCCCAGGAGCACCTTCAGGAACAGAGACTTGCAAGGGAGATGGGCAAATGATGGCCTCCCACAGGCAAGGACATACTGCGTGTCTGTGCCACCTCCCAGCTTGACATCCTAACCCCTCTCTCCACTCTTGTGAGACCCCCCTGCAGTCCTGTGTCCAGCTCTGGGGCAACAACACAAGAGGGATGTGGAGCTGTTGGAGTGAGCCCAGAGGAGGCCACGGAGATGCTGCAAGGGCTGGGGCAGCTCTGCTCTGGAGCCCGGCTGAGAGAGCTGGGCTGGGTCAGCTGGAGAAAAGAAGGCTCCAGGAAGACCTTAGAGCAGCTCCAGTGCCTGAAGGGGCTATAAGAAATCTGGAGAAGGATTTTTTACAAGGCCAAGTGGTGACAGGACAAGAGGAACGGCTTTAATCTGACAGAGGGGAGATTTAGGTTAGACATTAGGAACAAATTCTTCCCTGTGAGGGTGGTGAGGCCCTGGCACAGGTTGCCCAGAGAAGCAACCCCCTATGGCAGGGGATTGAAACTAGGTGATGTTTAAGGTTGTGCTTCCTGTGCCAACCTAACAGCACCCAGGGTACTGTGGTGCTGCTGACCAGCCCACATCTCCGCTACATCTGGGAAAAGTGATGGATATCAAATTGACTGGATGGCTGCATCCCAAGATTTACAGTCAATGGCTCAGTGTCCAAGTGGAAAACAGTAATTAATGGTGTTCCTCAAGGGTATGTACTAGCACCAGTACTATTTAACAGCTCAATACCAGTAGGATTGAGTGTACCCTGCGTGGGTTTTGCAGCAGGCAAACCAGCGCAGGCTGAAAAAAGAGAAGTGAAGAGGCATGTGCTTTAGACAGGCGTTATCAGAGGCTGAAGCCCAAACTGTGCAGTGAGGAAGGGGATCTCACTGGTGGTCTCAGCAGAGAAGTGGGAGCAGCTATTCAAAATGAGCAGGGTCAGCATGAGCAGATGAAAACGGGAAGCCAGGAAGTGTATAAAGCTGTCAATGCTCCTGGGAGATACGCATGGCTGACCACAGCGATGAGGAGGAGGAAGACAGCTTTACTACCAAAACACATCCTCTGCTCTTAAATCTGCTTCCAAAAAGAATAAAAATGCTATTACACAAGACAGAGAAATGAAGGCATTATCTGTATTTAGTGTCTGGGAAGGAGCAAGGAAGGGTGTGAAATACTTTCCAGTTTATTGGGCACTCGAGGAGATGCTAGAAGACATACACTGGGGGCAAATATTTCAAAAGTAGCTGCCCACAGAAATTGCACCCAAGAGCCCTGGAAGAATGAGCTGAGGGATCTTCGCTGTAATGGTTTTTAGTTTTTCTACAGCTGGAATTTCCCTGGTGTTCCCAGGGTACGCCGGCATCTGCTGGGTATCTTCCTGCTCAGCCATCCATATTCCCTAGCACAAAGCATCCTTCATATGATTCAGGCACACAGGGATGCCATGGCTGTTATTACAAGTATATTGGAAGAAGAAAGGCTCTTTTCTTTTCCTGGGAAAAGCCCAAGCAACTTAAAGCAAAGACAGTGCAACTGCACATGAGGTTCTAAAGGGGAATAGGAGCACGCCCCACGGGAAGGAGTCCCTTTGCCCAGCTCTCCACTTCTGCCTCCTCCACCACAGGATGGTGAACAAATATAAGCAGTTTGTGGAGAAAGGTCACTTCTCTGTGAACACGGGGGCACCCTGTGAGCTTGCTGCTGAAGAGAGCATCTCTTTGTGATGTGTGCATCGATGTCAACAGCTCTCCTTTTGTCTGTGGCCCTGCAGAGGTTTCATCCCCAGTCTGACGACCTGCCCTCCACAAATAAAACATCCTGACACTGCTAAGTCACTGCTTCTTGCCAACCTGTCTCACAAAACAAAGCATCCAGAAGAGCTTCCAGCTTGCTTTGTCCATTCTGCATCTTTCTGCAGATTATGTGACATCTGCAAAATTTAAACTTGGAAATACCGTATAATCTTAGATGCAAGCTGTGCTGCCATTTCTTGTCATCCCCTGTCCTGTGAAGGATATTGTGGATACCCCAGTATAGCAGGGTGGATGTCCCTGTGACAGTCTGGGGAGTCCAGGTTGCCCTGAGATGAGGGGGGACAGGAGATGACTCAGAACACCATGTGTGACCCAGTGCATTTTTAGCCATCTGCAGGGCAGTGGAACCTGCCAGCCTATTCCTCCAGGACCAGTTCTGGAGCTGATGACATTCAGCATGATGGGAAATGAATATTAAATGGTTGTAGATGAAATCTGTGGGCTCAAGGAGACAGGCAAGGAGATAAAACATTACAAGGACTGGGCGCAATATGTACCACCAGTGAGGCTCAGGGCTGAGTAGCTGATCTGGTGGCTCCCTCTGGCCGCAGGCTCTGTAGGACTGTGGAAAATGCATCCTGCTGCTGTTCCATTCCCATAGACACCCAAAGAGTTGGGAACCTATTACTTTTTGGTAATAGCAATAGTTTTGGCAATGCATTTGACTTCGTTTTGAAGGGGCGTGGGGCTTTCCTGCTGACCTTGGGAAGTGATTATCCTCCTCTGCTGAGCACTCATTACACCACATCTGGTTACTGCATCCAGGCCAATGCAAGTGAGAAATTGACAAACAGGAGTGATTTCAGTGGGGGCCACTAAAATGGTAGGGGCTGGAGCTCCTGTCCTTCAAGGAGAGGCTGGGGGGGCCGGGGTTGTCCCACCATGAGAGGGCTTGCCCAGCCATGAGAAGGGATGGCTTTGAGAAGTCCTAAAAGCAGCCTCCCAGCAACTATGGGGAGATTATTGCAGGTGCATAATGGGGTCATGAGAGGGAGAGATCAAGCTTGTAGCATGGGGAAATTATCCCCATGGGGACAGTAAGGTGTTGAAAGAAGTGTTTGGTAGGATCTCCAGCCTTGGAAGTTTTCAAGATGCAGATGGGCAAAGTCCTGTGCAACCCAACTCAACCTAAATGATTCTGTGATCCCACTGCTGCCCCTGCTTTGAATGCGAGGTTCGACTTGAGACCTGGTTTGGTTTGCAAGTCTGTGAGATGGATTTGTGAGTCCATGAAGGTGGTGGGAGGAGATCAGCAGCTGAAAATGGTCTTGGGCAGAGGTAGCCTGAAGGAGGGATGGAGAAATGCTGGAGAAATGACTGCCTTGATGCTTGCTCTACCCCAGGCAGTCTCCTGTGCTCGTTCTGAGCCTGGAAGCGAGTTGGTCTTGGCCAGGACCTGCTTGGAGCACAAGGCTCTTTGGAGCTTGTGGAGAGGAGTGGGACCAAACAGTCTGAGGAGTCGGACAAGTCTGGACAAGAAACAAAGCTGATTTCTAGCATTTCCTTCTGGATTCGGACTCATCCCAACATGCTCTTCTGCCAGCTCCAAAGATGGGAGAGGGGATATAACGGAGCTGCTTGGAAAGTGTTTGTAAACACTTTGGCCTCATGCAGAGGGCTGCAGGGCAAGGGGCTGAGAGCAGTGTGGGGCAGGGGGGTCCCATGCAGGCCATGTCCTGGGGCTGGGGGCTGAACTGCTGGGGTGACAGAGCTGCCAAGCAATGAGATACTGATGTCTGCATTGGGAATAGCGCAGGGCAGGAGGTTATGCCTATATTTCAGTGGTGGGAGGGTGTAACTTAGGGAACATGCGGGGTGCACAGGGGATAGAAGCTGGCTGGGCTCAGCTCCTGGTGGGACCCTCGTCTGTCTGTGATTGATGAGGAAGCTGCTGGGTCCGGATGAGCTGATGTATGGTGCACGGGAAGGCCACCATGTGCTCCAGCCAGCTGGCAGCTAGCAGCACAGGACCAAGATCCTTCATCTCCAGACCGAACAGCCGCAACCCCTATCCCTTGAGGATGGTCCGTGGCCCCGCTCACTCCCATACACTTCACTTGGTTGGCTTGAGAGCATGCGAGGGAGCATGCACACAATTTACCGGTACATGCAGTGACGCTTCAGCGGTGCCACCGCAGCCCGAGCATTGCTTGAAGAGGACAACACTGCTTCAGGGCTGCTGCAGCAATAAATCAGTAAAGCAGGACCAAATGTAGCTATAGGCAACCCCTGGTTCCATGGTTGAGATGGAGAGCTGCAGCTATGGATATACCGAAAGGAAAAGGGACAAAATCTATGGCCACCGCATTTATCTCTGCCCAAGAGCCGCTGTCATGAAGTTGAGAAATCGAGTCTATGTGATCTTCTCTCACTCCCTTCATCCTCCCTCGCCCCTCATCCACGGGCAGTTAGTCACCCGAAAAGCTTCTCTATCTATCTGTCATGTCCCTGCGATATGCTGGGACGCTTTTGTCCTCCTGACTAATGGGAAACAGTTGCGCCTCTCACCACAGTTCACACTGAGGACATTCGTCAGTGCTGTGGGCTCCCAGGGTCCCCTGGTCAGTGTGGGGTCCCCAGTGCTCCTCTGGCAGCTCCCTTGGCTGGAAACCCGTGCCTTTCACCCACGTGCCTTTCAGGAACATGTTTATTAAAACAAGAAAAAAACCAGAAGAGAATTGAAAATGCTTTTTCCTATTTCTTCCTCCAATTGTCCTCCTCAGTTAAATTAATTGCACTGTTTGTCTCAAAACCTCCCCTCTGTAAATCAGAGCAATGTTTCTGGTTGAAGCGACCAGGTTTTGGGTCCAAGTTATCCTGTTTGTGTTACCGGCAAAAGCTTTGGGCTGTCGTGCCTGGAAGACATCACACAGGGAATAGCAGGCCATGCCGAGAAGGGGAGGAGATCTTTCGCTGAGATGCCAAAGATGGGGCACTCTGTGGGGCCCATGCACCTGGATCACCCATACCCCTGCTCACCTTGTTCCCTGCTGAAATCCAGCCCTCGTTTTGTGCTCTGCATTTGAGCATTGCCTGTTGCCTGGCTCCAAAACCACTCACTGCCAGGCAGAGGAGGTCCCGGCATGGGTGCAAGTGAGGCCAAATCTCTGCAGCCATTTGAGCTTGCTGCACGTCCTCCCTGCCTTGTGTTGTGCTGGTCTGGTGGACGATGAGGGGGCTTGTGGCAGGGAGGGGAAGGGGAGGAGAGACCTCACAGTTTGACATGGATCAAGCTGGACAGGCTTGCTCAGGTCCCCGTATTGCCAGGGAGATGGGCTGTATGCTCTGCTCCTGCCCTGGTGTTGGCACATCATCCACCCTGTGTCCCCAGAGCACAGGGACATCAGTGCATTTTAGCCCAAGGCCAGGTCGAATGGGGTTTGGAGTAATCTGGTCTAGTGGAAGGTGTGACGGTAGGTTGGAACTGGATGAGCTTTAAGGTCCCTTCCAACTGAAATCATTCTGTGATTCCATGATTTTATGATTCTATGATTCTGTGAAATATCTTCCTCACCTCAAAAGCAGGAAAACTAGAAGGTCTTCCCCACTGTGCCAGGGGGAAACAGCATATTTCAACCACAAGTCCCTCTTACGGGAGCATCTAGCTTCTGTCTTGTCCCCAGCTCACTCTCATGTCCATCCCTCAGGACTCAGTGCTGAACAGCTGGGAAGTGATATGTTTGTCAACTGTCCATCATACACTGCAGTCCACCAAGACCTCCAGATGGCCACACCACCTTCTTTCCCAGGCCAGCTGCATGCTGCTTGCTTCATACAGTGGCAAACATGGGGCTACAGATGGGCTGGGGGTTCAAAGCAATCGCTCCAGCTTGTTAGTAGAGGAAGGACAACCTGTTTACTTTGACAGGGACAGCAGCTTGCTTGGTGGGTGGCTGCAGAAACCTCAGCACACAGCTGGAGAGATGCAGGATGGCTCTTCTTGCCATGTTGGCTTGGAGTCTCATGGCCACAAGAGTTTGAAGGCTGCAAAATCTGGAGTCAATCTAGTGATGAACAGCTCCAGCCAGCAGCTACTGCCTGCAGGCATGGGGCAGCATGAGGACAGGGGACTCTGGAGGGGAGGACTGGGACAGAGACTCCTTTGTGCCCTGGGCTGGCTGCTCAGCTGCATGGTGCCCTGCTGGGATGGTGGGATTCCCCATTATAAGGGGTGAGTGTATCAGTGTGCTTGGAAGGATGGAGGTGACTGACTTCTTGGGGGCACAGGGGACACTGGGGCCCAGGTTGTGCGGTGAGATGTGTTATGGATATCTGATATGGTGAGATACGTTATGGACATGAGTCCTTTCTGACAGCTCCCTGGGCGTCTTTTCTCTACCCTTGCTGCCTCCCATAGCTGCTTCTTTGAAGGACTTGTGCCTGGTGACCCCATGGTTTACAATGTTCCTAACCTGGTGGCTGGTTCCTGGATGGACTGGTTTAGCACTGAGTTCTTGTTGGGAATTCCCTGCACAGATGCCATGGTCTTTATTACCCTGTGTACTTCTATTCAGGAGCGTGACTGTAAAAGCTGTTTGCAGAAACAGGCTGGAGCTGTTTGCAAACCTTCCAGGCTGGGTCTTTGCCTTAATCTCTGTGATTAGCTCAAATGGAAAGGAACAGCTGGGCAGCTGGGGAGCCTGGGAAGTGGGACAAACACAGTGAGATCCAAAGCTTCCCAGAAATTGCTCTGTGTTGAGTTTAGTGATGAGGCACCAGAAGACAGCATTTTTTATGGGGACATCCCCATAGGGAGAAGGGGCAGTTGTGGTGTGCTGGTGGCTTTGGTCTGGTACCCAGGGATGGGCAGGAAAGCTTTGTCCGTGTGCTGAGGACAAAGGAAGATGTGGTTGCCACATTCTCCTGTTTCTTGTTCCTCTGGGCTTCTGCTTACATGATTTGGTCGTTCTGGTGTCCTCAACATAAGGCGGCCATGGAGCTGTTGGAGAAAGTCCAGAGGAGGCCACGAGCATGAGAAGGGGACACGAGCGTGTATGAAGACAGGCTGAGAGAGTTGGGGCTGTTTGGCCTGGAGAAGAGAAGTTGTGTGTAGACCTCAGAGCAGCCTTCCAGTATCTGAAGGGGGCCTATAAGGATGCCAGAGAGGAACTCTTCATCAGGGACTGTAGCGATAGGACAAGGGGAAATGGGTTTCAACTAGAACAGAAGAAGATCAGGTTAGATATAAGGAGAAGTTCTTTACTGTGAGGGTGGTGAGGCACTGGAATGGGTTGCCCAAAGAAGTGGTAAATGCTCTATCCCTGGCAGTGTTCAAGGCTGGGTTGGACAGAGCCTTGGGTGACATGGTCTAGTGTGAGGTGTCCCTGCCCATGGCAGGGGGTTGGAAGTGGATGATCTTAAGGTCCTTTCCAACCCGAACCATTCTGTGATTCTACGATATGATTCTACGGCACCACTGGGTTGCCCAGTCTTAGCCCTGCACACTGCAAACCACCGACAGCCTTGAGACTGCTGCGGGGCAGGGAGGCTCCACTGCCTGCATGGAGCCCATAGGGATGCTGCCGTTTCCCCGGTGGGTTTGGTGGGGTCCCTCGCTGCAGGTCTCCCCGCTGTAGTTTTCTGCTCCCAGCTCTTCTTGGGGCCAGCTTGGGGTCAGAACGCTGGGATCTCATGATCAAGGGATTGAGGTGGAGGTGGACGGATGCAGCACATATATTTTCAGGGAGGTCCTCAAAGGGAATTTTGGGAGTACAATGCCAGATGGGCTGCGCCCATCCCAGAATAGTTCTTCTAATGTCATGCGTCACTCACATCAGCATATATCAAATGCCTATTCCAACAAAGCGTGCCGAGCACAGGCAGAGGCCAAGTCTTGGGACAGCGGGGATTTCCAGAAGATTTAGAAGAAGATGTTATGCCAGTATTTGACAGGGGTACAGAGGTGACCTGAAAGATGGCGCACGTGTCTGGAGAGACACATAACACATGCCCAAGCTGGAGGATGTCTCTGGCAATCAAAAGCTTTTAATAATAAGATGTACTCCTTTCCTGAAATCTGTATGTCAACCAGGAGATCCCAAGGCAGATAATGTCAAGTGGGAAGGGAGAGCGGCTTGACCTCCAAGGGCTGCTTGGATGTTTGGAGCATTACCCTTATCTTTGCAGAGCTGCAGCCAAAGCGGCTGTGTGCGAGCTCAGCTGGATGCTCAGCTCGGGCTCGGCATCTGGAGATGCGCTTGATCTTTTAATTCTCTGGGGTACATGAGCAATTGCAGATTTTAACAGGTTCCAGGACAAAGAGACTAATATCAAAAGGACAGGAGATGATATTAGACAGGCACTCAGTGAGAGACAGGGAGATGTGATTAATGTGATGGGCCTGGTGATGGGATATGGGGGTCCCCTGAATTATGGGTTCTTTCCATGAGGAGGTGGAGACGTGCATAGACAAAAGGTTGGACATCCAGCCTGACCTCTTCTTGTGTAGATCAGGGTGTTTTGTGTGCTTTTGGTTGTAAACATACTACCTGGCCTTTGCCTTTATGCTCAAACCCTCTCCCCAGACCTGCTTAGACCAATCTTTGTATGAGTTTAGTGCCACTATTGTACAGGGGAAGCCAGTCAGACAGGGACACAACCTCTCTGGAATGGCAGGGCCATTGTAGATGGGAACACAGGAATACAGGGGTTCCTGCACCTCAGAGGTGTTCAGGGTGTCCTGGCAGACTGTGGTGGGGCTGTGCTGAGGCTTGTGCCCTCATTCCCTGCCCCTAATTGTTATCACGCCTCTGAGCAGCTGGTGGTGTCTCACTGTTTGGATCAGAAAATACAGATGGTGCTTCAGAAATGATCCTGCTTTGTCAAAAAAGCACTTGGTGCCCCTTTCCGTGATACCTGAGGCATCAGGCAAATAGAGGGGGTGTCTGTATAGGGTCTGAAGCACCTGTGTGCAGCACTGCCAGCATCACGGATAACCATGCCCTCTGTCCAGCTCCACCAAGGAGGCAGCAGGAGATGCTCTGAACTCTGCTCCTTGCCTTTCCTGCTCCGGATTTTAGCTCCAACATTGAGTTTCCATCTCTGTCCACACAGCTTTGGCTGCTGGATCATGAAGGGATGCATGGCAAGGAGGAGAGATGTTTTAGCTTTTGGTTTTCTGGGCTTAGTGCAAAGATGCTTTCACTGGGAAGCTGGCACATAGCTCACAGTGGAGCTGGGTTCAGTGGTCCTGCTTCCAGAGGTGCGAGCACGAGGTGAATACAGAAAGCAGGAACATTCCCAGAGCTTTCAGCACTGAAAAGGCACACAATCCTCTGCTGCTGGTTTGTACATCTTCCCCCTCTCCCTCCAGTGAGGCTGTTGTTTTGCAATGCTGGCAACTCTCACCGAGACCTTCGGTACTGGAGCAGAGCCCTGCACAGATGGGAATTAGGGCCATGGCCCTTGTGGTCTTCCTGGGGGTGCAAAATCCCCTTCCTGATTGCAACTACAGTCAATTACTGTTGGGATACATGGGGCACGATCTGGTCTGAATCTCCTCTTGGCAGCCTTGAGTTCCTCCAGACCTCTGAAGCATGAAGGGTCTGCTCTGCTGATGAGGTGTCAGGACAGGACCCATCAGAGGAGGCAGGGATGGGAGCTCTTCTGGTCCTCACATGTGTGTGCAGAGCCACTAAAGGTAGATCTGGTTTGAGTGCACAGGGATGTCCCTCCATCCAGTGTCTACATGTCACAACAGCCCTGGCTGTGTTAAGACCATCCTGCTGTCTCCATCACCCTCTGCAAAGGGGAAAGGACCTCATGTGTCACATTGACCTGGTCCCTAAGGGGAGGCAGAAGAGAAGAGGCACCTACCAGAGTACAGAGAAAACAGTCTGGAGCCAGGCTTGAGATACTGCAGCCAGTCAGAAAGCATCTGAGCTCCTTGGTTCAGCGGGTGGCTGCAGGAGCGTGTGAGGGGCTGGGAGCAGTGCGAGGGACTGGAAATTCCCTTTGGGAATGGGGATCGGGCTGTTTACGGCAAGGGAAGAGCTACAGGGCCAGAATCTGAAGACCTCCTAGCAGTATCTGCCTGCCAAGGCCCTGGAGACACATCACAAGGATGGAGATAGGACACACCAGCTCATCAGGACAGAGCAGTTCTGGGCTATGGTAAGTACCAGATGGGCCAAGGCAGATTGCTTGCTCAACTCTCCAGGTCATTTCCAGGAGAGATGCCAGTTTCCTCAGTTTTCCAGCCAAGATCCTTTTCCAGGGCAACTCGGTCTTGTGGAGTGAGAAGCAGCTCAGGATTTGGGAGTGCAGGGGACCATAGACGTTTGGGTCAGGTTCATCCTGAGCTCTGACTCAATGGCATCTCTAGAGCAGCCAAGGGTTGTCTGGGGCTTTGGAGGTGCTCAGTGGTCTTCACAAGTGCCACCAGTTCTCCATCCCTGTGAAGGCTGCGGGTCTTTCGTGCCCACTGTAGGATTCCCTTGTGATATATTGGGTGGGGGGTTCATCTGATGACTCTTGGTTTGTGGAGCTCTCCTCATGGAAACTGGCTGTTGTAGCCATGGGAGCTCATCATCACAGTTACTGTGGGGAACAAGCTACTGGCAATGGCCAACCAGAGTCATGAAGAACTGCTTACTGCTCTCTGGTCTGGCCCTGCAACTGTGAGACAATGAACGTGCCCAATGAATACTGTTGTGGGGCAAATCTGGTGAGAGACCACATGTTTGGGTGTCTGTGAAGGCTGCACAACAGTCTCTGGCCCCTTTAGAGACATCTGTTAAAACTTCTCCAGTGTCAGGAAGGGAGGTTCTGGCTTGGATATGAGCCATATCCCTTCTCATCCTTCTTCAAAGCTTAATCCATGATTTACTTTCCTGAAAGGCTGACACCAGAACTGGATGGTGTCAGCAGTGCTCTGCTGATGTACGTGTGCACAAGGGCACATGAACTCCATTACCCTGTTTGTGATTCCCTGGTGCTTGTGCCAGACACACCTTTTGTAAGTACAGGCTATTTTGGCTGATGGAACTATTGAGACTGGGCATACTGATGGACAGCAGGGTTATCTGGGTTGTGCTTACAGAAGAGGAATTGACCTGATTGATCTTGACAGTGGGCTCAGTCGATGATACCTCCTGGCCTGTGGTCAGACAGGATGAACATAACCATTGCTTCTGTCCTTCATGTCCATCAAAATAAAGCTCCCTGACTATTGTATTTTGGCCCCAGCAGCAGGGGGTTGGCTCTTGTGGTTTGTGCTTGCAGGGATCCCACCTGGGGCTTCCAGAGTCTTGCGGGCTGATGAAGCTCTAACCAGGAAATACAAAGCTGTTCATGTGGGATATGGCAGATATACTGGTTTTGGCTGTGATAGAGTCCTCTTTGGACCTTTGGGTACTTGAAATGTTTCAGATAATGAGAGATTTGATTGGAGTGTGCTAGACCAAATTTATAGCTGTTGTAGCAATTTATCTGCTAATTGGCAGGCTCCTATGCTTGCCTTACAGCATTTAGAGTGTAATACTTGTTAGTGGCTGCTTTTTGCTTTTGTTTAGGTCCTTGCCATGCTGCTATTCACCTTACTGTGCTCTGCCTGGGAACATTCTAGTAACATCAATGGTGATGAGGTGGAGGTCTTAATGGGAATACCTTTACATTGTTGTAACCCATGATTTCAGCTGTATGTTACAGGAACTACTATAGCAGGAGCCAACCAAACCAGTGGAGGACAAGCCTCACAACAAGCAGCGCAAGGGCAGCAGTGACCTGAGCTGAGCTGGCTCTGGTGTCCAATAGCTCCACACAACACATCACCTCTCCTGTTCTGGGTGACCACCACAACCAATGGAACCCAAAGTCGTGGAGTAAATGAACTCAGTGGACATTTAATGGACACTTTACACAGTTGGACAATACACAAAGGACTGATATTTTTGTATTGGATGATGTGGGACCTGAACATGACATAACTAGTATCAAATAAGGGATGGAGATTGTACAGATTTTGTCTGTGATAGAGTTAATTTTCTTCATAGGAGCTCACATGGTGGTATGTTTTGGATTTGCAGTCAAAACAGTTTTGATAACATGGGGATGTTTTAGCTATTGCTGAACAGTGCTTGCACAGTCTAAAGTCCTTTTCTGAAGGCTGGGGGTGCATGAGAAGTGGGAGGGGACACAGCCAAGAAAGTGGAGCCCAGCAGACCCAAGGGATATCCCATACCATATGGAGTTATGCTTAACATATAGAGCTGGGGGAAAGAAGGAGGAAGGAGTGACATATGGAGTTACGGTGTTTGTCTTCCCAAGTAGATGCTACATGTGATGAAGGTATTTACTTCATTAACACGATGAAGGCTTTTCTGGAAGTGGTAAACACCTGCCTGCTGATGGGAAGCAGTGAATTAATTCCTTAATCTACTTTGCTTGTGCGTGCAGCTTTTGATTTACGTATTAAATTGTCTTACATCTCAAGCCATGAGTTTTCCAAGTTTTAGCCTTCTGATTCTCTCCCTCATCCCACTTGGGGCGGGGAGTGAGCAAGCTGTAGGTTTAGCTGTTTACTGGGGTTAACCCACAACATGAGATCAGCCTATTTTTAAGTTAAAGCTGTGCTACCCGTGGGCTGTGATGGTGAAGCCACTGCTGTGAGTTGTTGGTGGGGCACATCCCGCCCAACTCAGCACTGAGCCGCAATCTAATAAGGCTCTGGAGAGAGTGGGAAGAGATGCGAACAAGCAGAGAAAGATTTGTATCTGGAAATCGATGGGAAGACTTGGGTCTGGCCTCTCATCTCCTTGCTAAGGGCCATAGGGTAGACACATCTACCAGAGCTGTGTCCTGAGGGGCTTCAGTGGCTGTGGCATTTGTGTAAGTGATCTGCTGTTCAGTGGGAGGTAGCAATGGGGACAGCAGCAAGTCTGAGGATGCTCTCCATCCCCGCTGAGTAATGACAACCATATCAGCTGGCCTCATGAACCTCTCTTTTGCCTCTGTAACTTTGCCTCTGTAACTTTTGCCTCAGCCATGTGGGGTTTGCAATGCTGGCAACTGCCACAGGGGCCTTCAGGCTTGGAGCACAGATGGAAACTGGGGCTGCAGCCCTCATGGTATTCTTGGGATGAGGGGAGGACAGCAGTCACTTAAGGGGGATGTGGGACAGGGTCTGGGCTCAGTCTCATCTTGGCAGCCCTGAGCTCCTCCAGATCTCTGCAACATGCGTGGTCTGCTCTGCTGCCAACACATAGGGATAAGACCCTATTGGTGGGTACTGTAGTGTTTTTCCCTTTCCTCCTGTTGCCTGAGCCAAGAATCTTCCACGAGTGTGTTGCAAACCACCCGGGTGACTTCCCAGAGCAGCCATCGCAGGGTCTCTGGGGCTTTGGCAGGCGTATGCTGCCAGGAGGTCTCCGGATTCTGGCCCTGCAGCATCTCTTCCCTTGCTGTAAACAGCCTGATCCCCATCCCCAAAGGGAATTTCCAGCCCCTCGCACTGCTCCCAGCCTATCGCATATGCCTGCAGCCACTCATTGAACCAAAGAGCTCAGGT
>NW_009939527.1:52314-54600 GCF_000696875.1 Nestor notabilis | reverse complement strand
GAGTGGCTGCGGCATCTCAAGCCGAGTCCTGGCTCCAAACACTGTTTTCCCTATGTTCAAGCATGTTTTCCCCTTGTCTCCTCTTGGCGAAGCCAATTTGGTGGCCAGGTCGAATGGTCAGTCTGGACTCTCCAGCTCCTTGGTGCGCTTGGGTTAGACCCTGCTCTGTGGGGGCCTGGGAGGAGGATGCTCTGCATTGTGCAGACCTCCTCAGTGGTACAAGGTGTCCTTTCTGCATTGCTCCTATTTGCCTGGGTGCCAAAATGAGCCTCAGGTCACTCCTCATGTCTTCATGTCTCCCCATGTTGAAGTCAGCTATTTCAGGGCATTGACAGCTCCTTTGCTCTGCCTTGATGCTCTGAAGTACTGTTAATGACCAGTTATATTTAGCTGTGGAGTATTTAACTTCTTCTTATTTTTTAATTATATCTGACAGGATGAGACCTGTCCATTGGAACAATTCCAGCAGCTGTTTCCTTCTGGTGTCGGCTGCTGGGAAGGACTTGGCTGGTGGCTCTCTGGGTGCCCTCCTGGCACTGGTGCTCCCTCTGATGCCAAGTCCGATTGCTTGTGGCCAAAGAAGCTGGCAGGCAATACTGCGGGTGTCTACCTCCTGTCAGTGACTGGTGTCTCCTAGCCCTGTGGGGTCTCATCTCCTTTCTCTTTGCTTTCCATTTGCTTTTGTTTTTTCTATCACTGCCTGGGCATTGGGCTGATTCCCTGGTTGGGGCTGAGCCATCACTAGGAGCAGATCCCTTCTCTGCTGTTTTCTAGTCTTGGCTCAAACACATAGAGTTCGTAGTTTAAGTGTTGCTCTAATGTCTCCTGCAAACTCTCTAGAGCCCTCTCGATGTTTTGCTTTGTTTCCCTTTGGCCGTCTCTAATTTCTCTGTCTCCATTTCCCTGCTCCTGATGAACTCGCCGTGTGTGCCAGCTGATGTTTGCTCTGGGTCCCAGCTCCTCAGCTGGCGGAGCTGAGCCGATGCTGAAAGCGCGGGGCAGAGCTGGGTGGATGCAGCACAGCTCTGCCTGGTGTTAAGTACAAAGTCCAATGTTCTGACATGGAGGAGGAGCAGTTTCCTCTCTGGCAAGACTCAACCAGCTTTTTTCCCCAGCAGCTTCCCTAGTCTCTCCGAATTCACATGCCAGAGTGATGCCTCTGCGTGAAGCGCATCCCAGCCTGGACAGTGCCCATCCAACCCACCCATTCCTAACTGCGCACAGCTCCTGGCTCAGCTGGCACACATGCTGTGCCTTGTTTTTTGGGGGCTGCTGCTCACTTTGCAGTGAGAGGATTTATGACTTGTTGCTTTCACTGGAGGGTGGGTTGGTGCCAGCAGTTTCCACTGGGTTTTATGCTGCCATACAAGGCACGGTGGGATTTCTGGATGGAGGAATGATGTGCTTCTCGGTGGAAGAGGGATGGATGAGCCTGTGGCTGGTGGAAGGGCTGGGGACTGGCTGAGAGGGGCACAGTTTTTAGAGGGTAGTGCAAACAGTAGTTGAACTCCTCTTCCCTGCAGTGTCTCCTGCTTTTTGGCCCAGCATCTCTGCCAAGAACAGGATGCTCTTGCTGTCTCCCCCTTCCACCACGAACCTCAGCCATCCTATGGAGGTCTCTGCCATACCACACACAGAGGGACCATCGCCCCTTTCAGCAGTGAATATATTTCCTGGTGACGTAATGACAAATGTGCACACTTAGAACAGTGCGAGCCCAAAGGATCTGATGTGTTGGGTAATGCCTGGACGTGGAGGGCTGAAAGCAGAGCAACCCTGACCACGTGCTTTCCATGGTGAGACAAAACACAAATCATAGAATCATAGAATGGTGTGGGTTTGAAAGGACCTTAAGATCATCTAGTTCCAACCCCCCTGCCATGGGCAGGAATACCTTCCACTAGACCATGCTTTTTGGTCTCAGGGAGCACTATGGGCAGCACCACGCACTGCACAGAGGATGCTGTAGGAAGAAAGTATCTCTCTACGGTGCAGGACCTGCTTAGGTCCCTTTCAGCCCATTCCCTACCACCCTGCACATTTTCCAGCAGTGAGCCTGTCCTGCCCAAAACTGCTGAGCTATTCTGCAGGCATGCTAGCAACCAAAGGGTTAACTCCTTGCACCTGTATCCATCTGGGAAACCAGATTTCCGCTTGAAATATGTTGGAAGAAACCAACTTCTGGTTGAAGACCCACTGCAAGCCCAGCTAACTGCAGCATCCCTGTGCCGGGAGGGGACTCCCAAGGAGCTGACTTCCATCCCCTTCCCAGCATGTTGTGCTCAT